>NW_010357726.1:251771-291922 GCF_000414095.1 Morus notabilis
CAGGAATGTCCAGACTGGGTGGTCTTCATGGCTAGTGGAATCGCAAGTGCAATTTACCGTCACTGTGATGAAATATATCCTTGGCTATAATTTCCAACTTTCTTTTTTCTTTCTGGCCATTTTTCTTTTTTGTTAACATACCCGGATTTTTTTTTCCCATGATTGCACAAAAGGACACAACTTTCGGGATCCCATCTTCCCATTTTATATAAGCTTCAGCATGCTTTGCTATCTGGGTTCTGCAGTTTATGGACTTCTGGTTGTCTTTCTTGGCTGTGATGAACACGTTTGTGTACTTAACCAATGTCAATGAATCCATCAAAAGCACTATTCATACAATTGCAGCAATCATCACAGCCCTATTGGCTGTAAGACTAAGTTGTAACTTGTCCAACCAGGTACCAAAAAAACGACACTATTATGTAACTTCGCATAAATAGAGCATCTTATGTGCTTTTATGGCAGTGCATGTTTCTGAACGTTAGATCTTATTAAAATCACAAAAAAAATAAAAATATATATATAAAGCTTACATAATCTAATATTAGATTCAAAATAGAGTCCGACCGGTAGCTTATTTTTTCATATCCTACCGTAGATCTCAAAATAAATTTTAGCACTGGAATCTGAAACAAAAACACATCATGGATGTTTCTTGCAGGTCAAGCAATATCCCCATTGTTTTCTCACTGGGAGCTACAGGACTTCTCATTGGGTGGCTGATGGAGTTGTTCAGAAGAAAAACGTCATTTTCATTCTCTCCAACAACCCGGGCACAAATCCCTCTCAGGTATATATTGTTTCTGAAATACATTGGGAATTTCAAAACCACCCTTCTAAGTTTTATACATGTACAACATGAAAATCTAACAAGTCATACAATTCAGTTGAACATTTTTGGAATACAAATAGATTAATCTAATGATGTTTTGCAGGTGGGGGTGTTGTGAAAGTCTGGTTCCTAGATTTAGGGGGAGATATTTATAGATACTTCCGATGGGTCTTCATTGCATTGGCAATGGCTTCTATAAGCAGGGAAATGGAAAATCCTCAAACCTACTGGAAGTGGCACAGGTAACAAAATAGTTATAGTAACACTAACAAAATAACCAATTTTGGCTAGATCGCCATGGTAATTTACTTATTTCTATTTTTCAATTAGTGTATAACATTTGTTTTAACGTTACATTTTGTCGGCATTTCGCATATAAAATCTAGTCGTGGAGCCACATGCAATTTGATGTAGCCACGTGTTCCCACTCAAATTTTGATGTACAAAGATTTCTCTAAAATTTCAATTTTGTTTTCGTTTCATGAAAAAAGTTATGATAATTCACCAATTTGTAAAAACTTATAATTGTCCTCAATCAAACAAAAATTAGAACTTATATAAATATATATATATATATATATATATATATATTGTGCACTCACCGAAAGAAATTTCTAGCTCTACCACGAACCAGAAGGTGCCTCTAGTATTTTCCTGTTTAGCTTCGTTCTGATAACTAACTCTCCTCCAAGCCCTTTTGCAAAGATTTTCAAAATAATAATAATATATATTAGTAATAATAATATTAATAATAAAGCTTTTTTTTTTTTAAATCTTCTGTTGGTATTTGTAGCTTGTGGCATGTTTCTGTATGCTCAGGTCCCTTCTTTTTCTTTTGCGCGAAAGCAAGGGAAAAAAAAATCAAAAACAGCATCGTCAATTCGTCATATGAATTAGCTGAAACCCAAGAGAGATCCAAGGAAATGGGAAACTAGAAGAAAAGTAAACTTGATCAACCATAACCACAAAATTGTTTTTTATGTGAGATGAGTTTTCAGAAAATGCAGTTACACGTAAAAGATTAGAGTCGAGGAAGCTGTAAAATATGTATATTTGTTTAGTTTGGAAATAGAAGTTACTTGTGCACGTATTTTTTGTTTTTTTGTTTTTGGGTAGAGTTTGGTGTAATTCTTTTGTTATTTCAACTTTTTTAGTGAATAAATTTACTCGAGGAACAAAGTATTGATCATTGTATGCTTCGCAAATTATTTAGTGATGTGGATGATTTGACATGATAATGAGTAGTACTTCTTTTATTTATATGTCATATGCCTTGTATAATTTGGAAGTGGAAGGGTGAGACATAATTTATCTTTTTATATCGACGATAATAATTCTAGTGCTAAATGCAGACCTTATTTTAAAACATAACTTAAAATCATTGTTTCACGGGATGATATTTTATAGGCATTTCAACGCCACTAGTTGAGGAGCCTCATAAAACAAGATATAATAAACATTGCATGTTAAAAAAGGCAAAAATAAAAACATTGTACGTTCCTAAATTAGCATGTCAACCTCGTGTAATAAACATATCTTGCTCAGGTTGACATTTTTTAACACGTTTAATAAATAAATCGTATATCTGTTGATGTTTTCTAACACGATAATTAAATGAATTAACATGAACATAATTCGTGATTGTGAAATGGACTAAAACAAATTAAAAACCAGAATTCATGCAGTAATCTACGAAGAAAAAAAATCTAAGAGATTAAAGTGACATGATGCTAATAGTTTATCGAGTTTGAAGGGTAGAATTTTTAATGAAAAAAAAGTTGCCTTTTCATATTAGAACGACGAACAAGAGTCAAAACTCATTAGTAGGACAGCTTTTAACACAATTACAAAACATATGAAATACAGTAAAACCTCTATAACAATATGGGAATCTCTATGGTAGGGTGCCTTTTTTCCTCTACCGACAGGGTACATCTAGACGTCAATATTAAATCTTAGTGAGTGTCTATATGGTCTCTCTTGCACCTAATCGTAGCCAAAGACTACAAAAAAATGAATAACATTATACGCGTTTAGAATTCATTTTAAAATAATTTTATTTTTTATATGAAAATGAAAATAAAAACGTTTTCAATTTCAGACATAAATCATTTTAAAAAATACGTTTAATAATTTTATCTTATTTTAAATATAAAAAACTCATTAATATATATATCTCAAATACAAAATAAAAAATGACTAAAAATTATTTTTTATTTTTTTATTTTATATTAAATTAAAAAATTATTTTTATTTTTATTTTTATCTTTATTACGTCAAATGTTATTTTAAAAATATTTTTATTTTTTCTTTCTAAAAAAAAGGACCAATTCTAAATGCGGTCAATGTGTTCTTCCCATGCTTAGCCACCATGCCTCCCACCTCCAGCAAGTCCAGCTATGCCCCGCCCATTATCGCCGCTCGGGATCTTATGTCGACGAAGGATACAGGGACTCACACTACCGTCAAGAGAGTGGTTGTCGCGCTACCAAGGGCTGTGGGGGGTATCATGCGACTAAAGAAAGGAGATCTCTCCGTCACGTGGGATTTGGCGATGAGGTTCAAGGGAAGAGCTGGCAAGAGTTTCATGAGTTCATGGCGCATTGCCACCAAAAGGGAATCTATTGCCTCAGTGGAGGTCCTTCCAACCCTTTTCCTCTTCGTCAGAATTTCTCTCATTTCCTTTGATAGTTTCTTGGCAACCAAACTTTCCTTTGAGAATTTCTCGTCAGAATCTGGGTTTGAGAATTTCTCTCAAACCCAGATTATTTCTTCCCCAAAGTACCAATCCAAAACCCAAACTAGCCTTATTTGATGATCAGAACAATAGAGATATTCAATTAAATTAAAATCCACTTGTTCAATAAACTTCAAATCAAATTAATGGAAGCAGATCTTCACTTTTACAAGTTATTTGGTCGACGTTTATTGGCTCAACTTGGAAAATTTCAACTCAGAGCTCAAGAGGTGCAAATATTGCTCCCAATTGTCGTCTAATGGGCTATTGCGTTTGTAAGGGCCGTTGTCAGGGCAGTGGAGTTCGCCGGAGTTAATGAACAAATATGGGTTTTTAAGAGACGTTTAATTCATGAATTAAAATCACGTGATTATAACTATTTTTAATTTATATGTATTTTTTATAAAAAAAAAATACTGTAACGAACTACGAACTATGATTCAAATTAGGGAACGAATCCCAAACATTCTCTTGATTTTGGTTCTCATTGTGCACCCTATAAGTAGGAGATCTATACCCTAATAATATATTAATAAAAATAAAAAATATATTATTTTAGAGAGATTATTTATTCATTGATAAATAGATAATTTATTAATTTAAGAAGAGTTTAATAATTTGTGTCATATTGGTACATGTATTATTTTTTTTACCAATATTCACGTATGTGTTATAATAAAAAAAAAAATAGTTGGATGCAATCAAAATTTGTTTACATATAGAATTTCTAAGTTATCAATGTACTTGTACATAACAACTTAAAAATTGATGTAAGTACATTATACATAAAATGTTAACAAGTATGTACATAGATATAAAATTGATGTACTTATTTTTCAAATTTAATATTAGAAGATTGTAAATAGAATGTTAATAAGCATGTATTATAATTTTTTGTATTCAATTAATTATTAATTTAAATTTTTATTGCATTTAACGAGATTATTAACTTAACCTAAATCAAAAACTGAAAGTTTTTATTATTTAATTAAGGTTATTAATTTATCAAATATTCATTTATCAGGTTAACTACTGTAAGTGGCAACATTCTTAAAAGTAGAACGCGCATTGCAGAATTACAATAGAAAACAGGGGTGCATCTTAAAAGTAGAAGACGCATTGCAGAATTACAATAGAAAACAGGGTGCGTTTTGTTATTATCGTAAAATATAGGGTACGACAATTTATTCGAAGAAGAAAAGCTGTTCTTTACTTATCTTAGAATTCCGATTCCTTTCACCTCTACTGGTCCTCCGAGTTGACTCAGCGATTCGATCAACAGGGTAAAGCTCCGAACCTCCCCTATCTCCAAACCTTTTCCAACTTTTGCAGAAGTTAGGTTTCAGAAACTGTTAAAACACGTTTTTTGTTTCATTTTACTGTCCGATTTCTCGATAATTTTTGCCTCATTTCTTGCGATTCGGTTTGATTACCTCGATGGATCCGCTTAATACTATGTTTAATTCGTCATATTCTTATTATTTTGGGTAGTTTTGGTTTATTTTTGAGCGAATTAAGGCCCTAATTTTTATGAATTGACCAAGATCGATCTCCAAGTTTGAAGTAAAATGAGAGTGCAGAAAACTTTAATGCTGGAAAAGTCCTATAATATACATGTGTGTGTACCCCAACTAACCTAATTTAATAGCCAATCAGAAGTAACAGTTCTCATATTTTACATTTTTTAACGGATTAAGATTATGTTTAGTTATACTTTATATTGTATATTTTATATTTAATAGATTAATGGAATTAAAAATATTTTACTTTATTGCATCATACATGATCCTGGAATTTAGAGAACTCAGGAGTCAGAAGCTGCATAAAATTATAAATAAACTAATTATTTATTAGTATTACGAGGAGTCTAATTTTTTTTTTTTTTTTTTCGTACTGGTGGTAGATGCCATATTCAAGAGAAGAAAGGTCAGTTTTAACTTAATATATTATTTTGAATTATTGTTTTGTTATGATTTGGAAAGTGGTTATATGTTATTTTCTTGTCGATATGTTTTTAGATCTCTTTCGCCTCGCAGAGGTCGTCCGTTGAGATCATTGTCTAGGTCGAGGAGAAGCCTTTCCAGGTATATGGGAAATCTCAAGCTGTAAACTTTTGCATTTCCTACTTTTCCATTAAACAGTCTGTGCTGTGCGTCAAGCTTTATATCCATTAGGTTGAGAGGACATGACTTTTGGTTTTTACCACAATAGGAGTCGTGATTCTGATGGCGCGGACAATCCTGGAAATAACTTGTATGTGACAGGCTTATCCACAAGAGTTACAACCAGTGATCTTGAGAAGTTTTTTGGCAAAGAAGGAAAGGTATGGTTCATTCGGATTTTGTTATTGTTCGTATGCCATGCCAAGAATTAACCCGCCCTTACTCACCGTGATGCATGTATTTGTCTAATCCTGTGATGTTTCGTGCGAATGACCTCAGGTCAGCATGATTGTGGTTGCTTTGGTTACACGGGGTAATGTCCCTATTGTATGATTACTCATGAAAGGAGAAAGATTTGAATTACAAAGATTATGTTTGGATATATAAATCTAAGAATGAGAAGCAACGATTTAGTTGTTTTTAAATAGAATTTGATGTCTCGGTTTTGTTATCAGGTTGTGGCGTGCCATCTGGTTACAGATCCTCATACCAAGGAATCTCGTGGGTTTGGTTTTGTTACTATGGAAACTGTTGAAGATGCAGACCGGTGCATTAAACAATTGAATCGTTCAGTGCTTGAAGGTCGATTAGTCACTGTGGAAAAGGTACTAGTTTCTATCAAAGGATCTAATAGAGTAGTGTGGCTTTTTATTTCACATATATTTTCTTCGAGAGTTTTTCTTTCTTTGGAAATGTTGCCTGATTAGTTTTGGCAGCAGGTCTTGTCTGTGTAGCTCCATCGAATTCACAACCTAAGCTCTAAACAGTTGTATCTATCCCCTTCACGACATGAGTTCTACATCGACAATTTCAAACTCACCGATTCAATCACAACTACTTTGCAGAGGGTTGTGTGCCCTTTTTACCTCTTTGTTCATTGGCAACAGCATCCTCTTCGGTTTATTAACTTTCTATATATAAATTACCCTAGAGAAACGGTAAAGTCTTCTTGTTGCTTCTGTTTTGGGCTTATCTTGCATATTTCATCAAAAAGTGAATTTTTTTCCCTCTTTTATTTTGATTAAAAATTATTAAAAAGAAGAATAAATGCACTTAGCTGCTACTGCAGTAGGAAATACATGTGATCGTAAATTTTGGAATTTTTCTTAACATATCAGAATATGTGCCAACATTCTATTGTTGCCAACTTTGAGGATATCATATTCCGGGACGCAACCATTATAGTTGAGCCATTTGAAGTATTTTTGGAACTCGACCAGAAATATGTGGTTTTGCTTTAACCACTTTGAGTACTCTATTGAACTTTCTCATCTATTATGGTGTTACCATCATTTTTTTTTCTGTGTATGCAGGCTAAAAGGAAGCGAGGAAGGACGCCAACTCCAGGCAGGTATCAAGGTTTGCGAGATAGGCAAGGTATGAAATAGCTCTTGTATTCATTTCGCAATTGCTTTTTGTCAACTACGGTTGAATAATCATGCGCTGAAGTTAAGGCTAGTACTGCATACACTTTAAAGCCTGTAGTTCTGTAATTTTACTTGAGAGTTTTACCACCCCATGACCTGCAGGCACTATAAATGAATGGGCTATTGTGCACTTGGCCTTTGTACTTGAACTTTCTCATTTACAGGCACCTTATAATTGAGTGGCCACTTGCCCAAATTAGGGTACATTTCCGTGATTGTAGTTAGATTTTTCCAACTTCTTGCTTATGATTTTTCGGTTGCAAAGGGCTAAAGTACGTCGTCTGATAACAAGTTTAAGATTTTCATTAACTGTTAGTTTACACGATTTTTTTTTTCCCCTTTTTTACTGGAGGAAAAGTTTACCCTTGCTTGCTTCTCTGGCCGAGTGGCTTCAATAATGCTTAGTAGACCAGGGTGACTTCTGAGCTCAATTCAGCTTGATGACTATGCTATAATTGCTACTGACATTAATACTCTTGCCTCATTTTGTTGGCAATAATTAAATTGGTGGAACAATGTGATAGCAGTTATTACAATTCATACCTGTGCTGACGGCAGTTATTAATAATACATACTTACCTGTGCCAAAACTATACAGGAAATGGTCGTAGACATTCTCGCAGCTACTCACCACGTCGACAGCAAGACAAAGATTCTTGTTCAAGGGACCGCCGTGGAAGGTCACGTTCTCCGCCTGACAGGAAGATGGATGATTATTCTGACTCTTATAGGAGGCGCAGGGAGCACTTGGTGTCAGATGGCGGTAATGGCCATCGTAAATAGATCCAAACCAATTCAATCAGATGTCATATCTTCAACATGAACTTGGACTTTTCATGTTAAGTGTAGATTAGATTAGTAGCTTGCCTTTTGTTTTGTAACTGTGTTCCATCATCATGCCGTATGTTGACATATGAAGTCGACGCCGTCGCCTTTCTCTTTTGCTGATCTGTGGGTTCTATGAGGAGACATGCATGGCTTGAGGTCGCGGATAACAGTCTTTTGGTAAGAAGATTGTGCATGAGTTTCAGTAAAAACTTCTATTAGTTGGAATCACTCTCGCAGTATGTTGGTTCTAAATTTGAATGTTCTGCTAACTTGGTGCTATTCTCTTTGGTATTTGTATATCAAGCATTTGGCAAGGATATAATAGTTTCGGACATTCTAGTTTTGGTTTGCTAACCAAAATATATGAACCGTTCAAAAGAGTAGTTTATGTGGGTGTTCAAATTTTGAAGGTTATGACGGGTACTCGTTTTAAAATAATTTTATTTTTTATATGAAAATGAAAATGAAAATGTTTTCAATCTCAGTCATAAATTATTTTTAAAAATGCGTTTGGTAGTTTTATCAAGAGATTATTTTCAGTGTAAAAAAATTCATTAATGCATCTCTCTCTCTCTCTCTCTCTCTCTCTCTCTCTCTGCTCGAGAGGAGAAAATGAAAATGAAAAATGAAAAATGATTAAAAGTAGTTTTTTATTTCTCTCATTTTATATTAAATTAAAAAATTATTTTTATTTCTGTTTTTTATTTTTATTGCGTTAAACGCTATTTTTAAAAAGGTTTTATTTTTTCTTTCTCGAGAAACGTAAAGTAAAAAATAAAAATGGAATTAATCTCAAACACAACCATTTCTTTTTAATTTTTTAAGAGCGGATATCATAGGCGGGTGTCAACTCGAAAGGGAGTAGGTTTGAGTAAAAATAATTTCTAATCAAGGCACTCAAAACAACAAAACACCAATACTATCAAGACCAAATACCAATGGAGGATAGATTCTCATGAACAATATTGTTGGATCTACTTTTTATTCGTTGTGGAATTGAGAATTGTATTATAAACACTGATTTTAATCTTAACTTGTATATTAACTTAAGAGGTGTCATAATTCTATTGACAAATGTTTCAAAGATTGTTAGATTAATTAAATACGTAATTGAATCCACATCCTCTCCTTAAATTCCATTCCACTCAAATTCCTCGGTGTCATTAGACCAAGTGGAATTAGGCATGTCCCTATCATTGTTTTGGGGTTTAATATTATTGTAGACCCAGTTTAGCTTAATTTAAACCTCCAATATGTAACATGGCACGTGCAAATTTCCCACTTGTCAGGTCTCAACCGGGGAATTATTTATTCATTTGATTGAATTTCAGAGGCTTCCGCCTTCTAGAAAGCTGTTTAATTGGTGACGAGAGTAAAGGCACTGAGCTTTACCGTGGGGCCGAATGTGCCGGAACACGGCCTCCAACTGAGAGGAAAATCAGGAAATTAAATAAATAAAACAAAAATTTTATAAGAGAAGAATACAAAAGAGGTGTCCTATAGGCAATAGAGAAACAATAAATAAATGGAAGAGAGAGAGGATTGGCTGCATGTGGATTGTGGAAGGTGGGGAGAAGGAGGGGGGGAAGAAGCGAAAGTGGACCCCACGCTTTGAATCTCCCGAAAATCACCAAAGCGGGCTTTTGGAGTGCGCTCCAGCTGCAAGCGCGGACTTCAAATCCAAATTCAAATTTACCCAATTTCTTCTCCTTTTTTTTTTATTTTTATCACAGACACAATTTATTTATTTTTTTTAAAGGGCGGATCACAAATCAAAATTATAATAATAGAACGAGAATTTCTCTAGTAAGTGTGATAAAAAACAAATTTAACTATTAATTCTGTATCAAAAATTATGTATTATACTTATTTTTTTTAATTTAATGTAATTTTAATTATATCTAATAATCTTATTAGAAAAAATCGGTGATAAAATTTTACAACGAGAGTATCAAAAATATATTTTATTCTTAACAGTAAAATTTCGTTTGGAACAGTAAATTTTTATAAATTTTGTCTGGGATTTGATTATATCTAATATTCATAAACATATATTATCACTATGAGATCTAAATATCTAATCTAATCTCACTGTAAAATGCACTTTATAATAATTATAAATAATAGCGATAATAATAAAAGGAACATGAAATTTCCTAATTATTAATAACAATAGTAAAAATAATAGAAAGAGCATGGACTTTCTTTAAAAAAAATGTATGAAAAATGTATCTAACCTAATTTCATGTACGCTATTTCTTTCATAGATTAATTCTTTAGGGCAGTAAGAAAAATGTATGGAATGATAATTATTTTTAATTTTACATTATTCTCATATTAAATTATTTTATCAGAAACTATTATTTGTGCCGTTGTTAATAATTATAATAATAATTTGTAGTAATTGCTATATATCACGAGAAAAAGAATAATCAATGCCACTTCTCATACTACTCATGAAATATTCTTTTTAGCGGTATATAAGAAATTTAAGTAGTAGTTCAAGTTTAGATTTGTGTTCTTAAACTGTTTTTTTATAATAAAAAATAAAGATAGAGAGATTTGCATAATAAATCTACGAGTGTATAACATTTTAATATTAGAGTAAGTCTGCAATTATTTGAACATTGCTATTCTTTTTCTCAATAATAGAAGATGTTTCAGTAAATAGAAAAATAAGAAAGTAACATATATTAAATACATTGACAATCATATATGTTATGGGTAACAATGATAATAGTTTCATAAAAAAATAAAAATAAAAATAAAAATAAAAATAAAAACAATGCTATATATTTTTAAAAAACAACGATGAACTTTTTTTGTTTTGTTTAACTCTATATTTTATTTATAGATTTTGTTTTTTGGTTTTTATTTTCAAATTTCGAAATTGAATTTGTAGTAATATTACAAAAAAAGAAGGACGAATAGTATCCGCTTTGCTAGGATAAGATCCGACAGCTGTGTCCCTGCACGTGTACGTCATCCTATCCCCCTGTCTTTTTGAAGTAACCGGTTGATTGGGCACTCATCGGCTCGGCTTCCGGTCTCGGTTTTGAAGCCGAGCTGGGTTTCACGAACGAAAAGACTAAAATGTCCAGATGAGCTGTGAGAAGGGCAGCGGTTAAATCCTGACCGTTAAAAAGATTTGATATTTCATTGTCGGACTGATGACAAACATCATACATGTTCCACATGATACACCTACTTGTGTGCTGGCCAATCGGATTGGCGGCACAGTTTGGATTTTTATGATACATCTTTTTTTTGCTTTGCTTTGATATTAATTACACCTTTGAAAAATGATGTGGAATCTTGTTTTCAGTGTATCAATGTCCTAAAATTAATAATGTAATAGTAATAAACGCATAATTGGATAACAATAACAAAAAAAAGAGTATACAATAAACCCATAATACATCATTCTCCATTATTTTTAAAGTTTATCAGATTTATTGATAGATCCGCTCTCAATTGTGGTTTTTATCTCGTATATTACAGAACTTTTTATGTTGGTATTTATATCTTTTATTTGATTTAATGGAATCCCCTTAAAAAGGGTATAAATTTTATTTATTTCTTACAACTACGGTCACATTGTTGTCCTTCGATTGTAAGCAAAAAAAAAAAAATAAATAAATATTACATTAAGCATGGACTACTTTATAAAGTAAATTGCATGATTGATGACTAAAGTAAAGGATTTGTTTGGTGGCGATTGGACAGTTTGAAAACATGCGTCCAAATATGATACTTTGCCGGCAACTTATCAGCACTCATCTCTCATGGCCTCGTGATGTGTGATTAACATGTTCTTCCAATTGAGACTATTGCTTTAAGATAGTTAATTCAATCAATAATACTTTTAAGGCGCGTTCACTTCACTAACTTAAATTTTATAATTTGAGTTAAAAAATTATATTTGAGTTTTAAAAAATTTGAGTGTAATTTAAAATTTAGAGTTTAGTGTTTAAGTATTGACTATTTAACTTTTGAAACTTAAATTTTGTGTTCACTTACACAAATATCAAACTCCAATTAATTTCAACGTTGGTATGCATTTCTGTTGGACTAAGAAACGTTAACATTCGTTTGGCATGCATTTTCAAAGAATGGCATACATTTCTGTTCTTCATAATATATATATATATATATATATATTTTTCTTAATAATTATACAACACAATATGCAAATTTTTCTGATAAAAAAAGACAATCAGTGACTGAGGAAAGAAATAAAAAAAGAGAATCCCTGACCTTGGATACATAAGGCCACTATGGTGTAAACCTTGGGGATACTCCTGCAGCATCTTCGGATGCTACTCGTACAACTTAACATAACAGTAGACTTAGCATGTTTTTAAAATATATAAAAAAGTCAACATTCTCAATGAGAATATACAACTGATAAAGAAATAATAAAACAAAGATCAATTCAAGAATGTTTCATTTTCCAACTAGAAACAAAAGGCCAAAACGTATTTTGCTTCTAGATATACATAAACCATTAAGTTGTTGATTGTCCATAAGAAGATAGTCCAAATTAATTTAGCAATATGAATTCATTCCCTTGTGAATAAAGCAGAGTTGTCAATTAGCAAAAGCCTACGTGTTGTGTCAGCCTGGCATTGAGCCCTAATTCAACCGAAACAAACCACCTAATCATAACCCGGTTATATGCTTAAGAAATGCTGCTGCAAATTAAACCTATATCATAACCTTTACATAAATAAGTAAATAAGCGTATGTGGTCCTCGGCACTACTATTCACAATACACTGCAGCACCTACTGAATCCCTGACCTTGGATACATAAGGCCACTGTGCCAAGTTTGCCAACCCGTAAATGAAGCAAAGAGGCACCACCTTTTCAAATGCAACAACCAAGTTGTCTCTCGCGGTAAGGAAGGGACTATCCACCTGTCAAAAAAATGTTCTAGTTGTATATAATATACCCCATGAGTAAGACTCAAAACATGATAGTTGTCATAATAACAAATTTAAACTTACCACTACAGGTTTTGGCTTTGAGATAAAACAACAATCTATCAACGCCGGTTGTTTTCATATGCATCCCACATACTATTAGCTATTTCATCCCTTAATATGTGCATTTGTCGTCGGTGCGGATGGTTTTGATGTTGTTGGGTTCCCCGATCAGGATTGTGATTCTGATTCACATCTTGATCCGTGTTGAGTGGATCAATTTTAACTACCGGAATGGCATCTCTCATGTACGCGGTGAGTAGATCATTGTTGTGGTTGTACATATGTATGAAGTTGTGTAGAATAGCACAAACAAGAGGAATGTCTCTTTGTGTTTGTATCGGGTAGTTATTAATGCATTTAAGAATACGAAACCTGGCTTTCCACACGCTGAACGTGCGCTCAATACAATTTCTGAGGGAAGAATGGGTGTAATTAAATAACTCACACGGAGTTTGGGGCCGACCACGCCTTGCCCGAAACTCTTGAAGGTGGTAAGTGCTCCCTCGATACGGCGCCAAGAAACATAGATTGTTTGCGTATCCAGAGTCAACGAGGTAATATTTACCTGTGGTGTGCGTTAGAAGACATTACGTGAAAATATTAGTTCCACATTGCTAGCAACAAACGTGTAGTTTTCAAAAACTATGTAAAGCCCAAGCCTACACATACCTTCTGGTGGAGTTGGGAAATTTTTTCTCCACGTTTCTGTTGCGGATGCGAGCACACGTGCATCATGGGTAGAGCCCTCCCATCCAGCTAACATGTAGGTGAACCTCATGTTAAACGAACAGACCCCTAACACATTTTGAGAGTAGAACCCCTTTCGATTTCTCCATGCTTCAGCATTTGCAGCGGGTGGAACACATGGTACGTGAGTACCATCAAGAGCGCCAACACAATTCTACAAAGTAACTAATTACCATAAGCAACAACGCAATTCTATATATTTATCAATACGAGTAACAAGTTTAGGGGAAATACCTGAAACCATGGCAAGTACTTGTTTTCATGCGTGGCTATGACAGGATCGATAATGTTGAAGTTTGGCGGTGTAAGAAAGTCAAAACGGACCTCATATAACGCCGTCAAAACAACGTGGAAATGCTGCCATTGATCTTGTGACTCCCTGTTGTTTGAACTTTGACAAACAATGTATAGGAAAATAAAAAGTTGTTCGTCCACATTCATGTTCCTTGTCGGTATTAAAAGGCCTTTAAGCTTAAGCAAAGAACTAAGACGTCGAAAACAATCACTTCCCATTCTAATTTTGGACCTAATAACGTCCTCATGTCCATCAAGTAGGTATTGGACACGCATTGTACCTGTGAGTACGGAAGTATGCTTTGGTTGAGGCAGTGGTCTTTCCATGTATGTGTAGTAATACCACAAAACAGCTGCTGCTGCCGCAAGCTCATCTTCGTCGTCCGAGTCATCTCCATCATTGTTTTAGGTAGCGTAATTTGAAGGCCCTGTATTCCACATTGCTACCTGCGCTAAAGTCATAATACAAGAATATATATGAAATAGTCATCCCATCTGCAAGTAAAGATAAGTACACATAATCCATCAATAAAACTGATGTTCGTAGTACAACTCAACAGCCATGATCAATACAACACCAGCATGGTTGTAGTAGAACAAATTACACAACATCTACTCAAATACTAAGTTCAAATCTAAAAATGGCAATTGTTCAACAACATCTACTCAAATACTAAGTTCAAATATAAAAATGGCAATTGTTCAAATATAAAAATGGCAATTGTTCAAATAGATGAATACAAACAATGGTGTAAACCATATTTGTGGAAACTCAAAGCTGGTCCGGACTTCCATCGCTGGCAAAATGTCCCGATTGCGGTGGAAAGTGAGGATGTAGTACGGTGTTTGGGGACTATACGGGGCCGGTTGTTGGGCATTGTAGTTTTGGTGAATATTAGGCATTGGTGGGACAGGTTGGGGTCCCCCAAAGATTGGGGGCCGTGGCATATTGTTCGTGGGTTGTTGGCCAAAGAAGGGTGGCGGTTGCATGTAGTTGGCGGGGTGTGACATGTAGTTGGGAAATGGTGGCTGCATAAACTGTGTCCCCATAAAGGTATGGGGGTTTGAGAAAGGTCCACATGTTTGAGTCCGCGAGGTATTAATTGTTTTTGTCACGAATAAGGTACGCTGATTTTCACTCATGTTCACGAACAGCTTCTGCACATTTGGATACCAAGTAATGGCCTCTAAGAAACTGATTGCGGTGTCATCATCAATCGCCATTTCCTTAACTATTTCCTGGCAGCGGTCCTGGATATCATCACTAGCCCCAGCCTGATTCGCAGTAGAGCTTTTAGTGCGACTACGGTGTTTGCTTTCTATAGAAGAAACAAGCCGCCCAATTAAGTCCCTCGCTATCGGATCACCTATTACCCTTCATGAAGACTTGGTCGATTTCTTGCCGATGGCTTTGGAAGATGAGGCAACGTTGAGAGCTCTAGTTGCATTGTTCAAGCCGGCCCGCATGGTGGTAACGAAGCAATCATCGCTGCCACCTTCATCAGATGTCGACCCTTCTTCGTCGGCTACGGGGATTGTACCCTCCCTTACATTTGTTGGAGGATCTAATCCCTTCTCAAACGCCCCAGTTGCCCTCGTACCACCAAAGGCCTCATAGTACAAGTCAAAGTTTTTAAGAGGCTGATTCTTGGCCGATTTGGCCCATTTCTTGTTATGCATGTAAATGAGGAAACAAAATTACCCAAGTGTATGTGAACACCACAATAACTAACTACCCTTAGAAGAGGGAGTTTAGAAATTTACCTTGGCAAATTCTTCCCAATATTCGTCAATGTACGTCACATCACCGGTTATGGGGTCCCAGCCAAGTCCTGTGTTATTGCGTAACATAACCTCGTGATCAAACTTGGCTTTGAGATGAACTTTCATCTGTTGGACTTTCACAGGAGTCACTTGATCCTTAAAAAAGTCTTGCAGTTCTTTCGCCCAATCCTCCCAAGTTTTAGAATCAGCCTTTCGCTCGTTCGCATTACGATTGTAGGCAGTGAGTCGCATAAGCAACTCCTCTTTTTGCCTTTCAGTCCAGTGAAGAGTGGACTCATCGTCGGTTCTTCCTCTTAGCATCTAATAAGTAAATTATGGGATCAAATGAACTCTAGACCTAAATCCAACTTCATGATGTTATGCAACCAAATAAATGTTTAAATTGATTTTGGGTTCAAACCTACGTAAACTCTCCAACCGAACAGGTTATTAATCAACCTCATAGTCACAAGGAATGGTATCAATGAGAACACAGGCTGATAATTGCCATTACTTAGTAGGCACAGCCCGTGAAGAGACAAGCAAAAGCAAAGAAACATGTATAGCTAGGACCACATTGAAGTCAACATATAACTTGGATTGTGAAAAAAACAAAGAACCCGAGGCAGATGGTGAAGGCATAGATCATATTTTCAACGTTCATACCTATAATATACAAACTGCGTAACATTACACATGTATGCCAACTGCCATCTATTTCCTTCTAAACCATAATATACAGGGAAAAGTTACAAACTAGGACCATTGAATACACCAAACTAATGTTAGTTTAATCGGATTACGAACAATAGCTTCAACATAAGCCCATCAACTAGTCTTCGTTTCTGATATGGATATGTGATGTGTTCAAATGCGACAATATAAGCCCATCAAATGCCACAATATGTGATGTGTTCAACAATAGCTTCAACATAAGCACCTGTATATATAATCTTGCGTTTTATTTCAAACTTTCAAGCCCTAATTGGGTTCAAAATTATGTACTAAAAAAGCCTCAAACATCAGCAAATCAATCCTTATTTTGAAAGGAAAAAAATGAAATCTCTTATACTAATCAATGGCTGAAAAGTTGACAATTCTGCTAACCATTCTGAAAGAGAAGAACAACCTATCTTTCTGTGTACATGCATGAAAACGACATCCAAAAAACAATCATATCTTCCTGTAACTAATGTCTGTGTTGTTTCTTTATGTGCATGAAAACGACAATCAAACTTCAACCATGCATCTGTGCAAATCACCTTAAGAATTGCAAAACGACATCCAAACGACAATCGGCCACATTGCTCAGAAATGGAAAACGATAATCAAACAAGGGAAAGCCACTCAAAATGACAAACATCAATAGCCATATCTAGAAGCAATGGAAGAATAATAATCAGTATGGGGAAGGCCTTACCGTGTTTGATCCGGTCGAGGATAACGGTTGATCTACTTCGACAACGGCCACACGTGACTATGTTAGACGTCGCTGTGGATAGGGATACCGGCACTGATAACAGAATCCTCTGTTCCAGTAAGCACGTCTCGGAGGTCACAGACGGTGTTTGGCGCTACATCGACTGAAGATCACAGCCAATGGAAGACGTTGTTCCACTCGCGATTCATCGATCTCTCCCGTGTTGAATCTCCGAGGAAGAACGCCGACAACCGGAAAAAGGTCCAAGGGGAAGAAAAGGGGAACGCCGACAAACGGCGGAGGATGTCGGATTTTGTTAGCTTCTTGACGGATGGAAGCTTCAAAATTTTCTCGCAAGAACCACCAAGAACGAGACACGGATCTGAAGCTCTCTCTTCAAAATGTTCACCAGGGATAGGTATTTGACCGGAGAAGAAATTTTCTCACAGGAACCACCAAGAACGAGACACAGATTTGAGGGGACCTTGGATTTTCGCAGAGTGGAAGCTTTCTCGTGAGTGGATGTAGAGCAACGTGAAGAAAGGCAAACCAACAGGCAAATGTCAGAAAAAAAAAGAATATATTCACTGTACACATTAATTCGAGTAGTTGGGAGTTTGAGGGGGAGTGGTTTTCCATAACTCGAATTATTATTCCAATTTCAAACTTCAATTCCCAAAAGTGAACGCCAATTTCAGCCCAAATTTCAATTGGAGTTAGGCCATTTTGAGTTTAATATACGAAGTGAACATACCCCTAGTTCTTATAATGAGCATGGAAGCTCCTTATATTATATTTGCGGTTTATTATTACATTATATTTTATAACTATTACAATGGCACGTTTGCAATAGCTCTAATGGTAGAGTTAGATTTTGTTTTAACTAGGGGCGTTATAAAAAATAAGAGATATTATGTACTGAACTAGAACATGGTTATGTATTTAAATTTTTGGACAGGGTACAAATTTTTCCAATAAAACTCGGCACAACTGAAAGTTTATGCAATTTTGATGGAAGAAAATAAATTTTAAAATATAAGTGAAACACGTTCTCCATACACCAATATGCAATTGCACATGTCTACCTTGGTGGCAAAATATATATCACATATGCTCATGAACTTCTCTATTGTACAATCTATTGGTATTTAATTTGCGGGATAATTTGTATCGGTACATCTCAACTTTTTGTTATTTGTGGGTCAGATTTTAAACTTTCAATTCTTGCATTTAGGCTTCATTTGGCATGAGAGATAAAGAGTATGAATGGTGAAAAGAGTTGAAGGGATGGAGAGTATAAAGGATGAAAAAGATTATAGTAATCCATTATATTGTTTGCTAAAAATGAAGGGAAGTTTGAAGGATAAATAATAGTTATTTAGTTAATTACTATATTGTTTATTTGTACAATTTGTTAATTTTTTTTAAAGGTAAAATCCTCTTAAAAATAAAATATGATGGATTGTATGAATCCTGTCATTAGTGAAAAGATTCAATTTGGTGGATTAGGAGGGAGAGTACATCCCTTTGTCTCCCCTTTGCCTCATCTCTTCCCTCCAACCAAATAAGAAATTGCCTCTCTCCCTCCACCCTTCTTTCTCCCTCAATCTCTCCCTCCAACCAAACATAGTGTTAGGGTATATTTGGTAAGAGGGATGGATAGAGGGAGAGATGAGTAGAGAGAGAGTCTCAATCCATTGTTTGTTAGAGAAAGAGGAGAGGTAGAGGGATATGGCCTCCTTTGTGGCCCACTAAATTAGATTCTTCTATCAATGAAATGGTCCAACCCATCCACACTTTTAAGCTTTAAAAGATTGTTTTGCCTTTTAAGTAAGTTATTAACAAATAGTTTCAAGAAAAAAAAATATTAACAAATAGTTTAATGGACAATTTATTCATCATTTCAACTCTCCCTCAATCTTACCAAACAATATGAAGAATTACTATAATCTCATCTGTCTTTGATACTCTTTATCCTTGCTACTCTTCATTCTCTAACTAAACAGAATCTTAGGGCTTATTTTTTTGGAGTAAAACTAAAAAAAAAAAATTAAACTCAAATTACAACTTTTTTCAAGTTCATGTTCGTTTGTAAAATTTGAGTTTGAACTTGAGTTGTAACTCGAGTTTTAACCTGAGTTTGGGATTAAAATCTGAGTTCAAGTTTTCTCTTTAACTCAAGTTCTTAAACTCAAACTCAAGTTAATGAACAATATTTTTTCTATTCTTAAAAATGTCATAACTTTTTCGTTTTAATTCTTATTGAGATGATTTTTTTTTCTATGCGCTCATAATGAAGAGACAAATAAAGCCCCACTCATATACCCTATTAAAATTTTCATCATCATTGAGTTTTTATTAAAATACTATCTAAATACAAATTCAAGTTTTAACCCACTCAAACGCAAACTCAAATAGATTCTCAATTCAAATCATAACTCAAATGTGCACCTACAAACACAAACTCAAGTTACAACTTTAACTCAAATTATAACTCAAAACTCAACTCAAGATCTATACTCAAGTCACCATAACTTAAAAATGTAACCGAACAAGCCTTTAGGCCTTGTTCGGTTGCTGCAGTTTACTCGAGAAAGGCTCACTCGAGAGTTAAACTTGGCCTAAGTTCGCGTTCGACGTGTCAAAGCTCAAAACGAAACTAAAAAATTAATTCGAGTTACCTACCTTGTTTCGAGTTCATCTTCCCACTACAACTTGAGTTAACTTCTCTGTATTTCTACAGTGAAGATTCCTGCCTATTGACCTTTGCGTGCTTCATCCATCTCTGTTAGCTCTAACACGCCATTCTGCTATTTCACCTGCTTCTCTATAAGTGTGCCGTTGCCTGGTTTATCTCGTGAGATTCCTGTGAGTTCTGTTGCCTTTTGAACATAATTCACTTCTTCAAGCTTCAATTCTACTCCTTAAATAAAAATTTCCGCCCCATATGCACAACTCAAATGATGCCTTTCCCTCAATCTGAGATAGAAACCCTAGCCCCAAAATTCACCCCTCATCTTCTTCCGCCTGGTCTCCGTTCAAGACGGAGAAATTTAGGGGTAGAAATCAATCTCTTTGGCAACCTCCTTGGGCAACCATCCTAGCTCGATGTAAAAGGAAAGGGTCTCGACCTAGTGCTTTCCAGTGGCGATGTCAAATCTACTTCCCCCTCCATTGTCGTCGCCGGTACCTCGCTTAGGGTAAATCGTCTTCGCGTTTTAGGAATCTCATAGCAGATCAAACTTATTCCTCTGTAGACTCTAACTCGGTAAGCACTCAAATCCTTAGTTTAATTCCTTCCAAGTTCATTATCGTCAACGGTGCAGTCGGTAAGACTTGTATGCTCATCTCCTACATCAGCAACACTTTCCCCATAGTAACCAAAAAAAAAAAAAACTATTTTTTTTTCTTTTTTAACTTTCTCTCTGGTTTGTTTGGTTGTCGAGAAAAGTAAGGAAAGAGAAATCGATGAGAGAGAAAAGGGATATTTTTGTTTCTTTTAAGGTTTTCTGAGGATGGGTGCTCTTTTTCAATTTTCTTCTTGTAACCTCAAGTTTATGTTCGGGAAACGAAGCTCTAATGGGCTAGAACGTAGTTCATTTGGCTCTTATCATTTCCATTTTCGTTGAACTTTCTGTGTATAAATTGGTCAATGTGTTTCCCTATACCATTCTTGAAGGAAAAAAAAGAGATTGCTTTGTTTGTCCTTGACTTAGTTCGTGTTCTGTTATTGTTTGAGTTTACTTCCATAAACTTTAGGATTGCAGAGCTGTGAAATTGGATTGTTTTTTTGTTACATGTCAAAAATATTGTGATAGTTTGCTGAGATTATGACTTGTGTGTGAGTTGTTGAGATTGTGTTATTGTGGAGGTTATGCGTTGTTGCCCTTATTGTTATGTGCGCTCTGTGGCTAGAAAGGAACAATCAAATTTTTGAGGCCGTTCATAGATTCACTAGCTAAGTTTAGGATATAATCAATTACTGGGTTGCATTGTGGTTGGCTTAACCGAAAAATTTTAGTGGGATCTCATTTTCAGATTTTCTTAAGGGTTCGGACATTATTTTGCACTGAGCAGGGATTTTGTTAAGCTTTTAGGCCCTAAGGTTCTTTCTGGTTTTGCTCTTTTTTGGTTGTTACTTGATAAGTGGTCTCTCGCACTAAAGAAAGGGGCTTGGGCATTCAAAATCTGTTGAAGAAAAATCAAGTGTTGTTGGGTAAATGGCCTTGGTGGTTTCCTGTGGAAAATGGCTCTTTTTGAGGTTCCATAATCAGAAATACATGATTCAAACCAATGGATAAGAATCAAGATAAGATTTTGGTATGGTAAGTGGTATGGTGATTTGCCTTTTGCAATCACCTTTCTCAGGCTTTACCGCCTAATTTGAGTCAAGGGAGTGAAGATCAAAGAAGTTTCAATCACTGGAGTAGACTCTAGTATTAATTGGGATTTTGGCTTTTGGAGGAATTTAAGTGACAGAGAATTTGGTCAACTTTTTATTCTTTTTCTTGTCTTGCGGACTGTTTCTCTAGACCTCTTCAACTAGTTTCTGGTTGCAATGTATTCATTATTATCTAATCAAATTTATGCAGGCCATTAACATTCCTTGCTCTAATCATGTCGACTATTTGCATCATGTATGTGAACTTTGTTGTCATAGCCGAGGATGACATTACATAATTCCATAACACATTTATGAGCCTACTTACAAAAATATGTGCTTATTACTTGAATTTTATTTGCTATGTACATACATATTGGAACCACATTGGATTTGTCAATACTTAGATGGCAAAAAGGAGAGATAAAGATGTTAATTGGAGCCCAGAAGTTGAGGAACAGTTGCTTAGGCTTCTTGGTGAATTCAATTTGTTAAGCTCGGCTAGTAACGCACCAAACCGAGACAAATACATGCAATGGGCAACCGTGCTAAGTAGCCATTTTAGTGTCCTAGTTAGTTGGGATAAAGTTAAACAAAAAGCGGGTCAGTTGAAAAGAACTTTCGATGCAGAGTTCTTACTTCGGAATACAACTGGACTTGGCTAGGATCCAATTAAGAAGAAACCCATATGCACAGAGGAATATTGGCAACAATTTATCACTGTAAGTTCATTGTTTGAATTCCTGCTAACTTTAAAGAGTCATTGATGTTTAATTTAGTTAAGCTTTGTTAATTGATATGCAGAGCCACCCTGAGGTTGAAAAAGCAAGGAAGAAGCCGTTAGCGGACTATAATTTGTATTACTTTGCGTTTGCAAATACACCTGCTACAGGTACACATGAGTACGGACAAGACGAAATCCCTACAAGTCCACCGCACCCACCAGAAAACCTTCCGAACAACCCTATTGACGTTGACGGTGGACAGTCCCAGTTCAATGAGTTTGGCGATACTTCATTCACAGAGATGAGAAAAGCTTTACACCAGACGGACCGAGTACCACATCTTGGCTCACAATCACGTTTAATTAGTAAATGGTCAAGCAGAAACAGTCATACACGCTCACCAAGTTTCATAGAGCGTGCTGTGGATCGACTCGTTTCGTCTATTGAACAAAACAATCGCAGCCGAGGTAAAAGTTCCACAACGCCCAACTCAGTTAAGCAAGAAACCTATGAGGACAAATGCATTGATCTACTGGGAGAATTGGAAATACCTCAGGATCAATAGCTATTTATGTTTAACTTTTTGACCTCACATGTTACACTGCATCGACCTTTTTTGCGCATGAAAGAACACCACAGGTTGGTGTGGATTAAACAGACAATGGATTCACATGCAAATCAACAATTCCATCCGCCACCACCACCACCGCAAATGCATGCCCCGCCTGGTCATTTTCAGGCTAACATGCCACTAAACCCCCAGTCCTCTCATACCTTTCACCCCAACTTCCATCCGACCGGTTCTACTTTTCAACCATACAATCCCTCAAACTTTTCACCCTTTTTCTGGGCGACATGGGGGAGATGGTAGTTCACATCCGAACCAGTAAAATCCGACCTTGTTGCAATATTGTTTTAGTTGGTTCGTTATTTAATTCAGAACATGCACTGGTCTTCTAAGATTTGGACATTGCTATTGTTATGTAATTTATAGGCAATCTTTTGCTATCATGTCCAATTTTGGTAAATTTGAGGACCTCTGAAATAGTTATTTATGAGAACATTGTTGTTTATGAGAACTTTTTTTTTCAATGTGTTGTTGTCTATCTTTCATATTGTTATATGTGAATGTCTCATTTCTTTTACTCCACTGTAGGCTCCAATCAAATTCATTGACTATTGTATAGTGTTATAGGTTAATCTATTTTCTAGGCATGAATTCAGACGGTCTTTCAAGTCCAACGAGCACTACAGACTCTGATTCAAGTCCAACGACCCCAACAGTCTCCGATTACAATAGTGACGACAAATTTTTCAAGCAAGTGTATATAGCTATGGCGTTATTATGTATTGGATTTGTGCACAGAGAACCATCACGCTGAAGGCACACTTCTGGCTGGGGAGGTAGGATTAGGGTGGACTATCATCTCAGAGGTTCTACATATGTGATTTATGATAAAAATTTGGATGAGTGCTGATGCATTTGTGCGCCTCAGTTCTATCCTTGAGGAAATGAGATTATTGCAACCGACTGTCCACTTAAATGTTAATGAGTAACTACTCATATTCCTAACTATATTGTGTCAGAACCAAACAAACAGGGAGGCGCAAGACCATTGGCAGCACTCGGGGTCCACAATATCGGATTATTTCACACAAGTTCTTGAAGCGATTTGCCATTTGAAGATAGACTTCATAAGACATCCAAGTTACGATACGGTCCACCCTCACATAATTGCTAGTGGAAACAAGTACTTGCCGTGGTTCGACGTAAGTTAGTTGCTCTAAGTAAATTTATGTAGGGATTATCATAAAACATCATACACCAACTGACATAATTTTGAAATTATGAAGGATTGTGTTGGAGCACTAGACGAGACGCACGTCCCATGTGTGCCTCCCCGTGAAACGGCCAAACTTTATAGAAATAGAAAGGGGTTCTTTTCACAGAATGTGCTCGCAGTGTGCTCATTTGATATGAAATTTACATACATGCTATCTGGCTGGGAGGGTTCGGCGCACGATGCGAAAGTACTTGCATCCGCCTTAGAACACCCGAGGAAACGATTTCCAAAGTCGCCACCAGGTTAGGGAACGACCGTCTAATTCTAATTACCACATAATAATGTTATATGATTATTTATTAATTTTGATTACTATACATGTAGGAAAATTTTACCTCGTCGACTCAGGTTATGCTAACAACAGATGCTTCATGGCACCATATCGGGGGACAACGTACCATCTGCAAGAATATAGGAATCGACGTGGCACAGGCTTCCGAAGTGAACGTGAACTGTTCAACTACACACACTCCTCACTACGTAATGTCATTGAAAGAATATTTGGTGTGTGGAAAGTCATGTTTCGTATTTTGAAAAGCATTAACCGACACCCTATGCAAAAGTAAGTTAATATTCTAGTTGCATGTGCCATGGTCCATAATTTCATCCACATGTACCGTAATGGAGACACCTTATTGGATCAGTATTCACAAGATGTCGTTGATCCCCAGAATATTGAAGAGGACATCAACGACAATAACAACCATCAGGGACAACCATTGAATTATAATGCAGAAGTAGAGATGAATGTCTTAAGAGATGCAAGGGCACATACAATGTGGACAGTGTACCGTAACCATCATACGCGTTAAAATTTCCTTCATAAGATGTCGATGTGCTAGGAGATGATTTTACATGGTGTATGTAGACATGTGTTATAAATTATGTATTTATTGTTGTCCTTTAACTCTCCATTATAAATGATATATTTTTATGTTTGGTATTTTGAAACTTATTGCTACTTATAGATGATTCACGTTTATTTATATATTTTTTTAATTGCCAATTTACCCATTCTTCATAGTTATATATATATATATATATATATAATTCTAATTATTTATATTCAATTGCATAAAATTAATTACGTAAAAAAAAGTAAAAAAAAAATTTATACTATTCACAACTCAAGTCTTAGTAGAAACAAACACAAACTCAAAAAGATTCTCATATCAAATTATAACTCAAATGTATACAGTCAAACACAAACTCAAGTTACAATTTAAACTCAAATTACAACTTAAACTCAAGTTATAACTTAAACTCAACTCAAAATTTACACTCAAATTACCTTAATTCAAAAATTGCAAAGGAACAAGCCCTTAGTGTTTTAAATTTATCAATTTTTTTACAATGTAATCCAGTCAATGATTGACCTCAATTAGGATCCTCCAATCGGCCAACCAGCAAAAGGTTTTAGTGCATTTTGTACCCGAAAAAAGGGGGGGAAAAGGCATTCCGACAACTAACTGACACACATTAGCTATAGGATCATGGCTGCAACAAATTTTTAAGCTTACATCCCAATTGTAAACCACTAACAAAAACTACAATTTATATTATGAAAATATTTGAACATAATTGTATAAACAATGATGATGATGGTGACACAATATATATATATATATTTGATAAAATGTAATAAAATCTACATGGTCAAAATTAAAAAGTAGTCATAAAGTATTATACAAAATAATAAACAATTATTTTATTTTATTTATATATTTTTTTAATTGCCAATTTACCCATTCTTCATAGTTATATATATATATATATATATAATTCTAATTATTTATATTCAATTGCATAAAATTAATTACGTAAAAAAAAGTAAAAAAAAAATTTATACTATTCACAACTCAAGTCTTAGTAGAAACAAACACAAACTCAAAAAGATTCTCATATCAAATTATAACTCAAATGTATACAGTCAAACACAAACTCAAGTTACAATTTAAACTCAAATTACAACTTAAACTCAAGTTATAACTTAAACTCAACTCAAAATTTACACTCAAATTACCTTAATTCAAAAATTGCAAAGGAACAAGCCCTTAGTGTTTTAAATTTATCAATTTTTTTACAATGTAATCCAGTCAATGATTGACCTCAATTAGGATCCTCCAATCGGCCAACCAGCAAAAGGTTTTAGTGCATTTTGTACCCGAAAAAAGGGGGGGAAAAGGCATTCCGACAACTAACTGACACACATTAGCTATAGGATCATGGCTGCAACAAATTTTTAAGCTTACATCCCAATTGTAAACCACTAACAAAAACTACAATTTATATTATGAAAATATTTGAACATAATTGTATAAACAATGATGATGATGGTGACACAATATATATATATATATTTGATAAAATGTAATAAAATCTACATGGTCAAAATTAAAAAGTAGTCATAAAGTATTATACAAAATAATAAACAATTATTTTATCACTAATATAATGAGATAATGTATTTTTAACCATAACTTCCCCTCAGCTATTGCATTAATAAAGTTTGCATATATATATATATATATATATTTTTGCTGAAACATTAATAAAGTTATTTGTGCCAAATTATTTAAAGATATCTCAAGTCACACCAAAACGATATCCAATAAGAAAATGTTGAGTACCCAAACGAAGATTTATTTCTATTAGACACAAAAAGTTTGAGTTCCACTTCTCTCCCGTTTGGACAGATAATATTATCCTATCCAATATCGTATGTTTTCTTTTTGTGCCATTATACGTCAAAAGAGTACTTTTGCTGCACTATACCAGCTACTACACATTATATATGCATATGCAATAAGGGTGTGTTCGGCTGCCTAAAAAATTAAAAAAAGATAATTTGAATTTTAATTTTATTCAAGTTCATATTCTTTTAAGTTTGAATTCGAGTTTGAACTCGAGTTCAAATATCCCCTTCAACTCGAGTTCAAAAACTCGAACTCAAATTAATGAACAATATTTTTTTTATTCTTAAAAATATTATAACTTTTTCGTTTTAATCATGATTGAGATGATTTTTTTTCTATGCGTTGACAACGAAAAGACGAATAAAACCTCATCTATATACCCTATTAAAATTTTTCATTACTATTGAGTTTTTATTAAAATACTATCTAAATACAAATTTAAGTTTTGACTCACTCAAACACAAATTAAAAAAAAAAAAGATTCTTATCTCAAATCATAACTCAAATGTACACAACTAAACACAAACTAAAGTTACAACTTCAACTCAAGTTATAACTCAAATTCAACTCAAGTTATAACTCAAATTCAACTCAAAAACTATACTAAGTCACACTCTAAAAGAACAGGCCTAAATAGATATCAATGATCAAAAATAATTTCAAATATAACACGTGAAAACATAATTTGAGATGTAGAGACTTCCGTCTTTTTCACTTTAAAAAAGAAATACCTTTTTTTTTCCTCCACTAACCAATTCAACACAAGGAATGAATACAAGAAAGAGAGCACTATCTAGAAACACAATAATTTTTTTAAAACTTTAATTATAGAAATGTTTTTGGGTCTTTTTTTTTTTTTAACTATTGATAGAAATAGATCCTATTGCAGAAATTCTAAATACTTTTTTTTTTCACTAGCCAATTTAATTTACAATGAACAAATTAAGAATTCCATTATCTTATCTGTGAGATTAAATTTTATGCAATTATTATGTAGCTATTTTTTAATTCACTATAATGTGATCTCCCTATAGAGAATTATATTTTGTCAATAACGTATTTTTCACAATAATAATAATAAAGATTAAAATAGCCATTGTTTGGATCGTTTTTTATGTATCATTCTCTTCTCCAAGTAATAATTATAATTATAAAAGCTAACTATTATAACTACCATAAGAATTATACAAAGCACTGTTCTTACTCTTGGTGATTATTAGTATTAGAAGAAAAAAAATTGACGTTACTAGTGTTATTAAAAGCTTATACCAACAAAAAAAAAGAGCTTATACCAACATTGTGCTTCTTCTGTCTTAATTGGTAGATCCAGTCAATATCCGAGGTCAACTCTTTTATAGATTGTGATCACTTGCGACAATTTGTGTAATTTATTAATTATTAATGAAATTTTCCATAAAAAAAAGAGCTTACATCAACATTCAACAAAGCAAACAGGCCTTGTTCACTTTAGGGATTTGAGTTTTCAATTCGAGCTGAGATGTGACATTTTCTAAGAATTTTTAATTGTAGCAGAAAAAAATTAGATCTGATATTTTTTAAGAGCTTTTAACTGTAAAAACTTAGAACTGAAAACTCAAATTGGTAAAAGTAAAAATACACTAATTTTTTTTTATTTAAAAAAAACTAAGGACCTGTTTGGTAATATTTTCAAAATGATTTTGTTTTCAGTATCAAAGTGAAAATGAGATTGTTTTGAAAATCATTCTCGGACCGATTTTGAAATTGCTTTTGATTAATTTTTTAAAAGATTGTTTTGAGTATAATGAAAAAATAAAAGAGTATTTGGTTATATTTATAAAATTTTGTTTCGAGTACACGTAATTAATAATGTTAAATTAATATATTAAGTAATTAATAATTGATAATCACTTAGCAAATAAAAATTAATATATTAATAATACAATAATGATGAATATATTATAATCAATGAGTATATTAGTAATTAAACTATATATATAATGAATTAGTATGCTAAATAATTAAAAAAATAGTAATTAATAATTAATTATAAGTAATTACTATGTTAGTAACTTACTCATATTTATTAGTTTATAAGTAATCAATAAGTGTATTAAGAAAAATAATTAGTATACAAATAATATATTAATATTCTATTTACTATTTAAATAATTAACTTTTAGTTACATAATTAAATAATTATTTAATTAGTTACTAACATTTATTTAATAAGCTATTATTTGATACATTGCATGATCAATTTTTGATAATTATTATTTAAATAATGATGATTTCTAATTATTAATTACTATTGATTAGTATATTAAAATTTATTATATAATTTAATATTAATTATCAATTGAGTAATTATTATTATTTTATTTATTAACGATTTACTAATTAATAGATTATAATTAATATATATGATTGATATATTAATTATTAGTTATTTATTTAATAAACTATTATTAATTATTTATTAATTATAGTCATATTCATTTATTAATTATTAATTATTATATTATTTATTTAATAATTAATAATTTAATGTAACATTATTGATAAGTACTAAAAAATAAAAATAAAAAAAAAATAAATTCTAATTATTTTTTAACTTCTTTTACAAAAATAATTTTTATTATTATTTATTATTTTTATTTTTAAAATATTTAATAATAAATGCGATTTGTAGATCGTTTTTAGTTTTGTATTTTAAAAAAATGTGCAAAAATATTTTAAAAAACAACTAAAAACGATTTCAAACGCGTCCTAATTTTCTTGACATGAGATATTTCCAGAGACAAGGCCCACGAGATCGCATACGAAGATTTGCGCTCCCGCAAGAGGACAAATCAAAGCGACGAGTGAAAAGCCGGCTGAGCCGAGCCGAGCCGAAACAGAGAAATTACAAAGCGCGAGAAATGAGAAGAAAACAGACTCAAAAAAGTTATAAAAAAAAAAAAAAAAAAGGCCATAAACCGGTCGAGCCGGTTTCTAATAGAGCGTGACCGTACGGCACATGGTAGGTCGTTTCCCTGGCAGTTGGTAAGCATTTAGTGTGCTCTTCTCTCTCTATCTCTCCTCCTTTCTCTCTCTAAGCGAATTTTCAGTCCTGTGCTCTGCATTTTCCTACTTTATCATCATCATCACCATTACACTACTAAGAATTTTCTTAGTTTGGCGCTCATTGAAGGAAAAACAGGTATTTTTATCAGCTCGCAGCTTTAGCTCAAACTTTCTCCAATTTTTTTTTTTTGTGTAATTTTTTTTTATTGGGAGTTTCAAGTTTGTAACATGAAAGAGAGTTTTGTGGGTTTTTTTATTTTTGGCTAATTTTGCATTGTTTCTCATGCAGTGACTCGAGTGTGAAATTCGTCTTTTTCGATAGATTTTCAAAATGGAGTATGCGTTATGCTAATAAATTCCATTGGGTTTCTCTCTCTTTTGTTTTGTTTTGTTTTGTTTTTTATCCATCTTTTTACCATCTTCTGAATCTCATTTTCGGTTTTCAAAAAGTGCATCAAAACCAATGCTCTGCGTCTGAATCTTCTTCTTCTTCTTTTTCTTTTTCTTTTATATTGTTCATGAAATTAAATATTAATTGCTTTCTGGGAAATGGCCTAATAAATGGGATTTGGTCTGTATTTTAGCAATTTTTTCCCAAAAACTTAGCAAGCATTTTTTTAGAATTCAAATCAATCCCAAGTTTTCTTTTGCCCAATATATTAATCACATTTTTCTCTGTAAGATATGTTTTATGACTATCTTCTTCTTCTGGGTCAGTTTTTTTATTTTTTTCGTTATCTTAATTGCACATTTAATAGTCTACTAATGGAATTCTTAAACACCCAATTTTGATCTCCAACAATAACATTATTATTTGTGCTCTTTTCAGGTCTAGAAGCATATATTTGTTGTGAAACATCCGTCTCAGTTTTGGTTCATTTATTGTGACCAATCCAAGCCCGTGACCCAGTGATTGGATTCCCCTCCTCTGGCTCTTTGCATCAACACTTCCCTGTAAAAAATCGTGTCAGACCTCAATTCCCATTTATGAAAACCAGGTCCCTCTCCCTCTCTCTCTCTCTCTATGTATATATATACACACACACACACACACACGCGTATATATATATATATATTTTCAGAAAATGGCACCAATGGAATCTTGTCCACTTCTTTCTTTGACACCCCTTTTACTGGTTTTTTCTCTCAGGCTACCTGTGGAGGAGGTCTAGTTCCAAATCCACTACCCAAAAAAGAAAAAAATAGAAAAGTGAAGACCCTATTGAATTTGGGCAAATGGGTATTGGATAAGAAAGTTCAATTGTGTATTTCAAAGTGGGCTTTGATAGAATTATTGGAATTTGGGGTGATTTTGAATTTTTACCCAAAAAAAAAGGAAAAAAAGAAAAAAAAAATGTTGGAGAGTGAGCTATGTTCTTCAAGAGTAGTATCGCCGTTGAGAGAGGAAAGTGGGGATGAAGAGCTTTCTGTTCTTCCGAGGCATACCAAAGTGATTGTGACTGGAAACAATAGGACCAAGTCCGTTTTGGTGGGTCTCCAAGGTGTAGTCAAGAAGGCTGTTGGTTTAGGAGGCTGGCATTGGCTGGTATTTTTTTTTCTTTTCTTCTCTATAATTATTCCTTAATCAATCTATCGTTTGATCTTTTACACATTTATTTGGTTCTTCTTTTTTTTTAATTTGTATTGATCCTTCTTTTGAGTTGAAAATGCAATCTCCTTTATGAATGTAGTGGCAGTAGTGCCATCCTTTTTTTTTTTTTTTTGGTTTATGTACAAGTTTAAGGTTTGAATTTGATTAATAAATTTAAGATGATTAGTCAATTTTGCACTATTAATTGCATAGAATATTATATTAGGGAATCTTTTAATCCCCTAAAAATTGAATGGTCACGGAGCGTAGTAATCATGAATCATGGGAATAATGTTTTTTTGTGTTGTCGATTTTGGTCACTGTTCATGAGTACTAAAAATTTCGAGTACGGAAATTGTATTATTGAATTAATTATGATAAATTAAAAGACGGAAAAACAAATAAAGATAAAGAGAATATTATAATTTGGTTTTGATAGATCCATTCATTGTTAGAAAGGATTGTAGATAAAGTTCTGTTTCTGCGGCGCGTGGCTCCAGTCGCGGTAAATCTTGGCGCGTGTTGTGCGTGTAATGCGGCAATTATCTTGTCTGATTTTGTCTTTTAGTGCCGTACAGTAGGGTCTCTGAGTGGCTGAATATGTGAATATTTAGGATTTAGGGATTTTTCAGCAAAATAAAAAGAAGAGATTTAGGTTTATGTTTTCACAAGAGAGAGAATTTATTATTAAACAGAGAATTTATATAATCTGTGGCCGCAACGCTTGGAGAAAAAGCTGACCAATTAACCCACAAGAGAAGAATTATATGTCTGACAAAGTGTGTTGACCTTTTTATTTTTTCATGTCCTTATTCGTTAGAATTCCACACTTAGTTAATTAATTTAAATCATATTTTTCTGAACAAAAATTATTTTTAATATTTTTTTTGGGATTTGAGAATTTGCTCGGAATAATTCGTATAATTTAGCTGGATATCTTGATTTCAAATATTTATCTGTTTGGAGCTCTTTGGATTGGTTCTTGTTTCAATTTTATTGTCTTATATTTGATTAGTTTAGTTTTTTGTATGTTGGGTAATTGGTCTCTTTTCTTAGATATTTTTATTTGTATCTTGCTCTTGTTCTATGAAATTTTCGTTTGAGAGTTGATGAGATTTGTCTCATAGGAATATCTTTTCTTTAATTTAGCAGTGTTTATTTTATTGTGTTTAATTTAATGATTAAGTTGTGTTTCACTAACCTTGGATATATTTTAAGATTTATGTTACAGCTTGAATGACTCAAGTTTATTTGTTATTTAAGATTATGTTGTGACACTGATAACTGTTTGCGCAAAGAAACACATCACTTGAATGACGGGCATTTATGTTAACTTCATTTAGTTAGCATATGATAGTGAATGTTGGGCTATTAAGAGACAACATATATATAAGATGAGTGACAGAAATACGTATGTTAAGATAAATGAGTGGCCATACGAGAATAGATTGCATAAGAAATGAAATTATTCGTAGTAAAGTAGGTGTAGCACCAATAGAAGATAAGGTACGGGAAGGTCGCTTGAGGTGGTACGGGCACGTCCAACGTAGATGGCTAGAAGCACTAGTTTGTGCTTGAGAGGACATTCTTATACCTAATACTAGGAGAGGGAGGGGTATACCAAGAATTACGTGGACCGACGTAGTTAGGAATGACATTCTACATCTAGAACTTCAGGAAAGTCTAATTTCGAACAGAGTTGCGTGAAAAAGTGAAATCCATATAGCCGACCCCAATTAAGTTGGGATTAAGACTTATTATTGTTGTTGTTGTCGTAGCATGTAAAAACAGGTTAGGGAAAATAAAGCCAAAATCTGTAATTCATATGTATTACATTATCTCATTAATAACGTGAAAATTTGTAATTTATATGTAATTTATGGCCTGGTAATTTCTGCTTTCACTTTTAGAACCGTTGTCTGTGTTTCGGGAAGTAATGGCCTGGTAATTGATTTGGAAACAGTTCCTAAATAGTATTTGATTGGTATTTTACTCGGTTCTTTGGGCAATCGTTATTTCGTATTTGCGAGTTAGTTATCTTCTCAGTGAATGTAGTTAGGATTAAGTTGAATTAGAGCAAGTATTTATCTTGTTTGTGTGTTTGTGATGCTTTAGTGATTCATTAGAAACAAAGAGAAGTTTGTTTATTAAGGACAAGGAATGGTTTTGCCATGCAAGGTCCTGAAAAACGGGGTTGAAGTTAAGCTTCAACGGAATGCCTTGAGTGTCCTGGAGCATCCAACGGGGAACGAAGAAGACGATTTTGATTATGACAACTCCAGTACTAGCTCCGAGATTGGTGACAAAGATAATGATTTCTGTAAGTTTGTTCCGATAACTACACATTCACTTCTGCTTTGTCATAGAAATTGATTGCATTTGTTAAGGAGTTACAAATGCCTCGTTCGTTTCGCTGATTTGAGTTTAGAATTCGAGTTGAGATGTGATTGTATGTGAGAGCTTTTTACTGTAGCAAAAAAGTTAGATGTGATTGTTTGTGAGAGCTTTTTACTGTAGCAAAACTCGAATTCTAAACTCAAATCAGCGAAACGAACGAGGCCAAAGTTTCAAACATACTTTCCTTCATGGTTCTGATCATGTTTCACTCTAAGCAGGTAGCAGTACTGAGTTCCACAAGCATAGTAGGCCAAGAGTTAGGCATGTTAAGTCCTCAATTCTGTCAACATCGGCGAAGTCAATAAACCGCGGAGGTGGTTACAAAGAAGTCCAGTCCATCCACACATCTCGATCGGTAAGATTTTTTGGATCGATTTGTGTACTAAATAGGCCATTTGCATTTAATTTTTAATACCATGCATCATTTGCCATGCCAATCTTCTATTCTAATAGCTTTATTTTCAATGATCAGAATGTAAACTTTGCGAGGCTAGGGACCGACTCATTGCGGAGATATTGCAGATATTTCAATCTTGTAGGTCTCACTGACTTTATGAACTTGGCTTATTGTATTCTTCAAATTGGAAATTCTTTGTGAAATTTAGTGTTGTGTGTCATGTAATTAGGCAAGCAGCCATTCAAATCCATCCAGGGAACATATGATTAACATGGTTCAACGGCATTTTTATTCACATCAGGTCTGTTTCACACTCTTAAACCATATAATATCAAATGTAGTAGCCAAAAAAAAAAAAAAAAAACATATAATATCAAATACAGGCTTGTTGTTTGCACATCATATTGATTATCTGTGCTATTTGTTTTGTTGCAGAAGCCATTAGATGACATGCCGGTGATCACTGAATTCGTCCGAGCAGCGGCCAAGAGACGGAAAACGGGAGATTTCCCTGAGAAACACAGAGAGCGAGAGCTTTAAGAGTCTAGAAGCTGTGTAATATAATTCTACATATACTACTCTCTCTAACCTTTAGATAAAACTAACTGTAGAATGAAAGTGGAAGAGTTTGATTGTCTGATCATATTTAACTCTCCCTTGGATTCTAACCTTGTAGTAATATTGGCTGATGCCTTGATAGTATTAATAGCGTAGATTTGATATCTCATTACTTATCTGGTATTTGAGCATATCGTGATTGTCTAAAAGTAACACGCTTCTTGGTCCTTATAATTCTTATTTGCACTAACGTATAGATTATAGAAAAAATTTGGCGGTAGAGCAAAAAAAAAATTAAAAAAATAAACTCAAAAGAAAAGCTGTTACTAATGAGATCTTATTCCTGTTTAATTCCAACATGATTTGATTTCTTTTTAACATCTTGGCTTGGATTAGGAGTTGGATTTGGAGTCTTGATGTGAGATACAGGATGGGGGTGGGCCCAATTAGTGGACATATCTCACAATCTGTCGAGGTGTGAAGCATTTATTGTGAATACAGAAAGAGAAGAGGCATTTGTGTAAATATTAAGGTTCCGTGTTTAAAATTTAAGTTTTATTATAATAAAAAATTTTAAAAAATAGTCATATTTAATTTTTTTTTATTATAATAAAATTTTTTTACATAAAATTACATTTAAAGTTGAATTAAAAATTTAATTCAATAAATTAAACGGACTCTAAGTGTGTAAACTACTAATCTTTTAAAAAAAATTTAGCCTACAAGGCACTGAAAAGAGGAGAAAATTAGGATAAATTTTTAGTTAGACGAACAACAAAGTTTATTCTTTATCTAGTTAGCAAATAAAGTGGTTATTGGTTTTCATACAGCCATCAAGTCATACTTCAAAGTTGAGTAGAATACCCGAATAAAAAAAGTTCCATCATATTGGCAAGTGAATGTTTTTAGGTTATCAGTTCAATTGTCCTCTCAATTTGCAGTGATTTAGCAAATTACCTTTACAATTTTTAATGGACAAAATGCTAAAATCATACAAGATATTAAATTATATAATCACATTTAAAAACAAAAGTTTTCTTTAAATAAGTTAGATTCCCTTACTAAAAGATCAATTATAATCATACCGGACAACATGTGTTTTTCTTGCCAACTTAGCATAAACGACATTAAAATACATGCCTACGTTGGTGACTAACAAGTAGTCACGACTAATATAAATAACAATACAAGGTTAGTGATTTGACCCTTTACAGAAAGATAAAAATAAAAATGAAAGTACACATATTTCATGTTGTATTGTCATTTGATGTCACGGGATCTTTTGGTACAGTGGCTAATTAGAAAACTCGATGTGCTATGCTACCAATGAGCCGCTGTTACTTTTCTTTTCTCTCTGTTATGGGGCTTTGTGTAAGCTTTTTCTTTTGCATTCCGTGAAGAGTCAAAAGAATTCAAATCAATGACGCTCTCCCTCTGCTTCCCCTCTCTCTCTCTCTCTCTCTCTCTCTCTCAATTAAAAAAAAATCATTACATATTATATATTGTCGTTTGCAGAATTGATGCTGTTTTTATTTTTTTTTATTTTTATTTTTATAGATGTTTAATTTGTTGATTTAAATTTTTAATTTAGATTAATATGTGATTTTATATGAAAATTTTTTATTATAATAAAAAAATTAAATGTGATTATTTTTAAGAGTTTTTTACTGTAGTAAAACTTGAATTATAAACTTAAATCGGTGAAATGAACGATGCCTTATAATCATTGTAGTCTTGTAGATGATGTGACCCTTTTAAATTTGAGAGAAATAGATAAATAGGCCAATACTTGAGATAAATTAAAATTAATAGGCCAATAGTTTACATAAGTTAATAAATATGTCAAATTATTATTTTTGTCCATAACTTGTCTGGTTATGAACCATAACTTGACAAGTTATTGTCCATTTTTATTCATAATTTGTCTAGTTATGAATCATAACTTGACAAATTTATCCATAACTTATCTGGTTATGAACCATAACTTGACAAGTTATAGTCAATTAATTTTTATAACTAAAAGTTGACCTATATACTTTCTTAAGCTTTTCATATTAGCCTATTTTCTACTATTTTCGTTTAAATTTTAATCCCAACTTGATGGTGCTACGCATTCTAGTGTCGTTTAGCCAATATTAGTCCCTGCAAGTACTTTGTGCAAAAGCAATTGGTTGCCATCCTCTTTTTAGAGTCTTGGTTAAAAAATAAATAAATAAACAAGTTCCCTAGAGTTGAATCATGGATGTGAGATTTTTTTTTAAAAAAAAAAAAAAAAAGGGGACGTCCATAGAAGAAAAGTTGTCATTGAACATAATTTGTAGTTTCACACATTAAAAGTTGACTTGATTTTGAGTTCAAAGTCTTATTATAATGTTTGCGTGCGTGAACTAGAAGATAAATTTTGAGATTCTGATGTTCCTTTTTTTGGTTGATAGATTCGGACGTTACTCGTTTCTTTGTAGAAAATGATATCATCTGTCAATTGTTCCAAATTCACGGTTGAATGAATGATAGTCATTCACTTGTTCAGCCATTCAAACCCAAAGAAAAATAAGTCAGAAATAGCATTTGCATACACTAGCGGGACGTTGAAAATTTGTTAAACATTATGATTTCGTGTTTTTCTTCACTAAGATTGACTTGTCACGTACGAATAAAAGATAAAATTACAAAAGGCAACGAATATTTCACTCTCTGTTAGTTCACCAATTCATCCTAAAAGCTTAAGCTATTAAGAGGTGAACCAACAATAGTTTTATATTTTAACACTCCCCCTCACGTATGAGCTGGATAATGGGCAATCGTATGGGTAAATTAATTAAAAAGTCCAACACGTGAATATTTAAGCCTGAAATATATTAAAGACCCAACACATGATGACAATTTTAAATGGGAATAAAGAGTACAATTACGGGAGTCTGAACTCAGGACATTCCACTCTGATACCATGTTAGTTTACCAATTCATCCTAAAAACTTAAACTATTAGGAGGTGGGTCAAAAATAATTTTATACTTTAACACTCAATATAAAGTTAGTTTTCTATAACACGTACATGGATTTCACTCTAGAGTAAAAATACACCGAGTGTTTGAGATGACTTCTATGACTTAGGATGTATAGGTGACGACATAGGTCTATTTATACCCTTCAGTGGGATAAATACAAAAAGTGAAATATTGCATAATAATTCTCAACTTGTTGTTCTTTTTACCTTAAATAATGGCTACATAAACTGTCTTTATAGACCGTCTAGGATAGAAACCAAAAGAAAGTGGATTATTTTGTAAATTTACCTAAAAAATGTGAGCAAATTCACTCGTGAATTCTTTTCAAAATGAAGACAAACTTCTGTTTACCAAACTCCAACAGTTGGACGTCGTATACACAACTTTGCGTTCAGTAATCTACAACTGGACCTATCAAGGGCCCATAGCAGGCCCAATAATAGGGAGAGAGAGAACTTAGCCCATCAAAAATCGAAGATGATCGTTCACACCGAGGCCCCCATTTACACGTCACATCCTCTCCTTCTCTCGAAGAATCTACTTTTAAAAGTACATTTAAAAGTACATGAATAAACTTTTATTCTTTAATCTTAATAAACACTCTTTTATTAATATAATTATTTAATTAAAAAAATTATAAATAAAATATAAAATATAAAAGTTCTGATTCGTCCACGTTCAAAAATATTTGTCTCCATGACATCTCTTGCTAAGCCCAAATATTGCAAGCCCAGTCCAATCAGTCGCCCAATGCAAAATCCACGTGCCATCAGGTCCAGCAAGTAGCGTGGAGTTAACCAAAAGACAAACGGATTTTCTCTCTCCTGTCTAAAAATTCCACCATTTTTCTTCCATGTCCATTTCTACTGCAACTCTCTTTCTCTCTCCTCTCTCTTTCTCTCTCTAGCACGTAAAAAGTGCAACAGAGCCTTGGTAGGCTATAAAGGATGACCAAACTCACTCAAACCAGTCCACCTCGTTGACAATTCCAATTCCAATTGCGCAGCCATTCGATTCTATTCCGATTCCTCTCCCCAATCCCTCTCCAGACGCTCAGGTAACAAAGAACCGCTACGAATTCCGAATTCTCTCTCTCTCTCTCTCTCTCTCTCTCTCTCTCTGTCTCTCTCTCTCTCTCTTAATCTCTTGTTGTTTACTTTCTCTCTCTAACCGGGAAATCGAATTCATGATCGGTTTGAATTCTCGGAATTCGAGATTCTTGTTTGTTTCCTCCATTTCCTCTATCTCTTACTTTTTATCGCTATTATTCGATGTAATTATACGTATCGTGTTGTTCTTCTACTCGTTTCAATAGGTTTTGTTGATATTGTACTGATTTTGATTTTCTGTTTGTTTCGTTAGGTTTCGAGGGGGGTGTGTGTGTATATGTATATATGTATATATATGTATCTATGTATATATATGTATCTATGTATTGTTGCAATTGAATTGTTTGAATAGGTTTACTCCATGCGACTGGTTGTTGTGGAGTTGGTGAAAATCAGTTTATAATTAGCTTTTGAAGTTAAACTATTAGCTGATTTAGCTATATGAGCTGTGATATTAGGTTTGTGAATATTGGTCCGTATCACGCTTATAGATTTGTTTGTTACGACCAATAGACTAAGTTCAGAATTAGTCATAATCTTGTATTGTTAGTTTTTCCTTTTAAAATTTATCATAGCAATCTTTCCGTAGAGTAATTTTTCCTCTCTTGTTTTCTTGCAAGTTTGTTTGTGTCACTTAATTGTGAATTTTACTTGAAGGAATAGCACAACTTCTGTGGGATATTATATTGCCATTTTATGACATAAAGTTTGATCTTGCATATCTTTGTCGTTGTTATCCGGGTTTATTTATAATTACTTTATTGCATTTTGTGATGAAGAGGACATGCTGCACCAAGTGCAAAAAGCTTTAAATTCGCGGCGGAGATAAGTAGAAGAGAATGGGAGGTTGCTGCTGCTGTTCCTCTAAAGGAACTGAATTGAATAGTGCGCCTACATACTACTACGTCAGTATTATACTTCCTACACATTACATGGTTTTCTTTCTTTTTTGTTTTGCGGCTGTTCGACATTTTTTACCTCTTTGTAGCTGAATATACTTATATCTCTTGATTGTGAACATTTCTTTCACGTGCACGAATTGTTCAGAAGAGTAGGGGTTGAGAATCGATAATCAGATTTCCCTTACGACCACTAGAAAGAAAATCAAGTTGGTTATATAATCAATTCAATTGTCTACCCATTGTTATGTGTTAAAGTAATTCAGCTTGACTCTTTCTGCAGTACCCAAGGTCATCGGAAGA
>NW_010357726.1:291992-308757 GCF_000414095.1 Morus notabilis
CGGAAGAGCATGTGCCTCTGTCATCTCAACGCGGTCCTACACTCTCTTCTGGACTCCTTGTTGATACTAATTTGGATACATCCAGCCCTGACACTTACAGACCACCTCCTGCACCGATGCCATATGATGTGGCTTTTGGACGCCCTCATTCTCCACCGGTGGCTCAAGAAATTAGTGTTGACAAAAACGGAGCGACAACACAGACAACAAATTCTGATACTGTTCAAGAAGCCGGTGGTGGTAATGTTCAAGATCCTTCAGTTAAGTGTGAAGACTTGAAGGAATCAGACTGTAAAGCACAGACTGATCTTGAACTTGACGACACAAAGGAGGTGGAAGTTGAACTCTCGAAGTCGGTGGATGCCGTTGTTTTGACAACTGAGGAAGAGGATGTTTGTCCAATCTGTTTGGAGGGTAAACTCGTTATTGCAAACTGTATTAGATTTCTTATCCCATAAAGCTTCTTTGTTAGACCTCCTATTGTTAATTGCATCGGTCCTTTAGTTTTTGCAATTTTGTATTCATTATTCTTTCTTTCCATTTGTCAGTGATAACTTGACATTCTTTCGAAGAATTTTGAGAATCGGTTTCAGCCATTTTCACTTCTTTGCAGAGTATGACACTGAGAACCCAAAACTTACCACAAAATGTGAGCATCATTTTCACCTTGCGTGCATTCTTGAATGGATGGAAAGAAGTGAAGCCTGCCCTGTCTGTGATCAGGTTAGAGTTAAAACGTTCTTTACTTTGTTTTGTTTTTTTAATTGTTATATCATACATCCATTGTCATTCATAATTCTTATAGGGAAATTTGTTTCCCTTCCGACGCAGGAAATGACATTCGATCCTCCTATCGATTCCTAGCAGTCGGCAACACGTTGAGTACGGTTTGAGAAGCATAGCATACATTTTCGATAAATCCCGCAGTTTTTTTTTTCCTTGTCCACAGTTAAGTGGCAACCTGATATAGGTTGTCGATTGGTTTTGTTGGTCAGTGCATTGGGCATTCATATCGTCAGAAAACAAAGAAAAAGAAATGGGCAATAGAAAACAAGGATAGTTATTTTTCCTTTTTTTTGGGTGGTGGTGGTGGAGGATAGGAAGATCTTGAGAAAGGTGTAACGCTGATCTTAAGGTTCAATTTCTGCTTTCACTGCATTGGGATAATATTTGTCTCATTTAGTTGTCTGAAGTTGATTAGTTCTCAAAACAAATAGGTGGTAAAAAGAAATTCTACATGCTTTTGTCATCTCTCTCTTTCTGCGAGTATAGAGTTTTTCACGAGTCTGCTTGGATATTGTCGTTTCGTGTTTTTGCCGTTCGCATTGGTCCTGTAAATGGCATATAGTTTACACACTGGGTTCTGGGCTGGTGGACAAAGGGGATTTGATCAGTGTAATGGAAGATGGAAGGATCTTATGAAAAGCACATGGTTGTATTCCAGATAATTCATGTATATACATCTGATTTTTGCACCAAGATTGATTAGCAGTTAGCTCATTCATTTTCAATGGTCAAACATTCAGTTTTGTGTTTTCTGCACTTGAAAAAGTATAGTTGTTGACCATCTTGATTTTAAAAATTTAACCAACTTTGCTTTACAAAGAAAAGATTAGCCTTTTTTTTTCTGCAGTGTTGACTGTCTTGTCTGGTGAAGAGGGAGAAAAAATCATTTGAGGATATGGGGTTTTAGTTTTGAATTTAGAAGACAACAATTGTAAACAGGTTAAAAGCGTTTTGTTGGATCGACCCTAGTAAGTAGAAATGTACTACATCCAATAATGTTGAAAATATTGGATTTGGTTGTTCTCGTATTTTCATTACATATATGGCATTTAAATGGATTGATTTCGGTCCGTTTAGCAGGGTTTTTGCTTTTGTTTTTAGCCAGTAGAAGAAGAGAAGTAAAAAATGTAACTTTTCAACAAGTCTTTGGAACAAAGAGCTTAATGAGTCAAAGTGATTTTTAAATTTTCTAATAAGCAACAAAAGTGTTGGAATTAAGTTTATAATGCCTTAATTAAACTTTAGTATAAGTTTTAAAGTTTATTTATAAGTTCTTTTTTTAAAGGTTACAATTTCTGACTTTGATTGGAAGCTCTTCTGAAAAGTCAAAGCACTTCTGACATATTATTTAAGCACTTTTAGAAGTAATTTTTGGATCTAAGAAGTCAAAAATAGCTCTTAGAAAGCACTCCTAAACAGGTCTGAAAAAATATATATTAGAAACTATTTAAGATGGTGAAAAATATTACTTATATTATTTTACTTAAAAATAAACAATTGTTCATTCAATTAATAAAGATAAAATAAAAGATTATAATAGATTATATATGACATTTTATTATTTAGAATGATATAAATTATAGGCTTATATTCATGATAAATTATGTAATTTTCTCGATAAGTCATTGCCTTCTTCAATTAACGATTCATTGTGATAAATTATTGCTTTCTTCTATCCAAATGATTCATTGTACAGAAGCTACTAATGGCAAAATAATAATAATAATAATAATAATAATAAATAAATAAATAAATAAATAAAGGAATGAATGAAAAAAAAAAAAAAAAAAAAAAACCCATAACTACAAATTAGAGAACCAACGTGTTAGTTGTTGCTACCTTTTGTAGCGTGGCAGTGAAGGTAAGAAATTATTATACAAATGAACGTTTTTTGGTTTCGTAAATTCGGTTAAAATGTTGACAGGGAAAATAAAAACAGGTAATAGATAATTATTTTGCTGAGAAAATGGGCAATAGATAAATTGGTATCAGATTCTTCTTCTTTTTTTCTTAGGATATTTTTGGCCAAAACATGTATTTAATTCGGGGAGAATTAATGAAAACTAAGTGGCAAAAAGGGATTAAAAGATGCAAGTGAACGCCTGAAAAAGGGTTATTTTTTGTAGGTCAAAAGAGTAATACTAATTTCAAAAAGAAAAAAGCATCATTGGAATGTCATATAAGAGGAAATGGTTTAACTCCAATTTGTACGTTACGATAGACGATTGTAATCATCGTCAATTTCCTAAACTTTTAACTACACCTATAATGTTGAATTCCATTTAGATCTTATCTCTATAATTATTCAGAGTGACCAATAATTGAACTACATAAAATTCTTTTTTATTTCCATAGTTGCTGTGTTATTAATACTGTTCCTTATCTCATGTCATTATTTTCTCTTACCTTTCTTAAATTAAAAATATAATTAGCTGCCCTTCAAAAAAAATAAATAAATAATTAGGTGGGCTTCGTTTAAATTCCATCATTTTAAAAAGAAGAGAGAGAGACTATATCCCACCAATCATTTTTCCAAGATTTCAAATAAATATCACAGTACTAAATGAACAATTATGGACTATTAGATCTAAATACAATTTAAATCGGTTAAATTTGTCTTGATTCACCTAGGGTAAGTATTTCGTATCATAAAATTATGTAGAAAAATTTACGACGCTGCGTAATCTTAAGGGAGATTCTTTGGATTTTGAATAGATTTAACGATTAAAAATTTAATCCCATCGTCGGAAGTCTATCGAAAAAATTGTATATTATGTATATTTTTTTAATTTAATGTGATTTTAACTAGATCTAACGGTTAAAAATCAAATCTTACAATCAAAAGCTTATCGAAAAAACTCCCTAATTTTAAACCGTAAATTTTTTTATTAAATTTATATATATTTTTTGATATAATCTAACGGTCTGTAGCTATAAAATAATTGATAGGGTAGAAAATGTTTTCCTAATTTATAAGCCTATCTCTCTATTTTGTATTGAATAATACTATAAGATACTAATAAATATTTAGCACCACTTATTGAGTCCGTTTGATTGAAAGATTCGTTTTCTGATTCAAATTATGGTTTATGATTCGTTATAATATTTTTTTTTTATAAAAAATACACATAAATTAAAAATTATTTTAATCTCATGATTTTAATCCATGAACTAAACGGAACCTGAGGCATGGTGCTTAGAACCCGTCCTGTCTGTATATTGGGCATGACCTGAATAAAATGCTGCTGGCTGTCACTAATAATTTTTTTTACTCCTAAATACGTTTAAGGTTTGGGCTTTTCCCGAACTCTCAGACCCCGTCTCGTTGTCGTCTCTGCAACCGTCACGACAGACATTTGTCGGCCATGCCAATCAGTTCAGCTCACTCCCCCACCTTGAAGAAAATGAGGTAAAAATTAGAAAACCCAAATAAATAATAAATAAAATAAATCCCTGCCCTCACACTTTTACCCTTTTTCCTTTCGCCATTTTTGTTCCGTCCGATCTCCAAAAAGAGAGCTCGCTTTCGGTATCAAGATATACAAAGCTGAAGCTTTCATGGCAGGATGGTCAACTTTAGCAAATGGGTCTGCTTTAGATTCCCTTGAAAATGTCTGTGCTCATCGGAAAAAGGGTCTCGTTGTTGGGTGTGTTGATAATGATCATGATAGCGATGAATCCGACGGTGGTGGTGTTGAGTTTAGGCTACGGAGGTTGTTTGATGAGGTCATGTCCGTCTTCCTCAAGGCGATTGGTGAAAAGGGTAGGTTTAGGCCTGTCCCGGCAATGCTTCCATGTGAGAAATCTGTTGATTTGTTCGAGTTGTTTTGGGTTGTGAGAGAGAAAGGTGGGTATGAATCCGTGACAAAGAAAAGGTTGTGGGGTTTTGTGGCCAAGAAATTGGGGTTGGGTTTTGGGGCCATGGCGGCCGTGAAATTGGTGTACTTCAAGTATCTGAGTGAGTTAGAGCAATGGCTTAACAATAGGGGAAAGTGTGGGAATTTTGGGCGCTTGTCTTTGGAGCTAGAGACCGAGTTTAGAGATTTGTTCTCCCATTGTAGGCTTGTTCAAGTTGAGAAGAGAAAAAAATTGTGCTTGAAAGATGCCAAATGTTCAGGCTTTGTCAAGTGTAATGGTGATAATGACGAAAAGTTTGGTGACAAAGATCACGATGAATCTGATCATCTTATGGTCTTGAACTCTAGTGGTGATGACAAGAAAGAAAAGGACAATAAGAGAAAGAGAGAGTCTTTGTCGGGACTAGTGAAGTGGTTGACAGAGGTGGCAAAGCATTCGGATGATCCTTCCATTGGGGTAATAGGAGGGCCTTCTGTGTTGAAGGAGCATAAGGAGGGGAAAGAGAATCAGGGCAAGAGAGATGTTGTTAAGAAGGCATGTGAATTCCAACAATGAAGAATCTCTATTGCAGGTAAAAGTTTGTATATCCTTTGTGTTTTCTCTATTGTTTTTCAATTTGTCCTAGTGTGATTTCTTGAGGTCTAGAGGTTAGATCCGCTTGGTCATGCACAATTTATTTCAACCTTTTTGTGGAGTCTGAATGAAACTTAACATTTGATCTGGTTATCGCAGATAGTTGAATTGCATAAGCTTCTGTTATCTACTATGAGATTTTTTTTAGTGCTAACAAATTTTCAATGCTCCTTCATGTTTGTCTTTCTTGTAGTTAAGTTGTTCAAAACATCGTAAACAGATTCTTTAAAATAAAGTGAGTGTGTGTGTGTGTGTGTGTGTGTGTGTGTGTGTCTCTCTCTCTCTCTCTCTCTCTCTCTCTCTCTCTCTCTCTCTCTCTCTATATATATATATATATATATATATGTTGTTGGAGATGCAAGGTATTTTTTCCTCCTTTTATTCTTGAGTAAACACCCCCCTTCCTTCTAAACCCCGGAAAACTTGAATATAATGAAAGTGCATTTTTCATTGAGAAAATAAACCAGTTAGAGGAATCAACTAAAGGGTATTAACAGCACCAAATTATGTACAAGTTTCACGTGTCTAGTGTCTTACATCCATGGTGATTAGATTTATATTGTTGTTCCTATTGTTGCCTTGTCGTTGGAACCATGACCAATGTTTCTGGCAGTTCGTGTCTAATGTTTGGAGTAAATGGATTCTCAAGAGTCTAGGGTCTGGAAAAAGAAGTCTACAACGGTGATTCTTTTCCTGTAATTTTACTTAGTACCATATGTAGACGAAATATTTGCTGATTTGATGAAAGAGATCATGCTCTGACTTGCAGAAGAAGCTAAAGATGCATCCGTCTATGTACGAGGATAATATTGCTCTCAGCCACCATTCTTCGGAGAGATCAAGGTGCAGCAAAAGGCTTACAAATTTGTCGAAATCTCGTTCATGTTCTTGTTGCAATCCATGTTCACCAAGTTCCCCTAAACTGATAAGTCCTCGTAAAGTAGAGGTGGATAATGAGCCTAAGGAGGAAGAAGTTATAGAAGTTGATTTGCCAGTTTTAGCTAAGGAACTCTGCCCTTTGGAGGATGAGTCCGTCAAAAAGGATGTTTCTGTGGGGCCCCTCTTTCAAGCTGATGTCCCAGAATGGACTGGTGTGGTATATGAGAGTGATCCTAAATGGCTAGGCACTCGAGTATGGCCGAAGGAATGCAGAGAACACAAATACCCTATTAAGGAAATAAATACTATTGGCAAGGGAAGACCGGAATTTTGTGGCTGTCCACTTCCAGGATCTGTTGAATGTGTAAGATTTCACATTGCTGAGGCAAGGATGAAACTAAAGCTCGAACTGGGTCCGGCATTTTATCATTGGAGGTTTGACCATATGGGCGAGGAAGTTTCACTTCGGTGGACAGCTGAACAGGAAAAGAGGTTCAGAGAAATAGTGAAATCAAATAAGTACTTTGGGGACAGGAAAATCAGATGGTTTCCTATGAAGACGATGGAAAACATGGTAAGCTACTACTTCAACGTGTTCCTTGTCCAGAAAAGACGTTACCAAAATCGGGTAACTCTAAAAAATATTGATAGTGATGATGATGAAAAAGAGTTTGGATCTATAGGCGGCCCTTTCGGGAATAATGCAGTTGATCTTTCAGGGTCCAACATGCTGTCATGTGTTCAGAATAAGCAGTGCACCGATTTGGAATAAACAAAATGCAAGCAGGAGTTAAACCCCTTCTGAACTATGCAACTTTCTCTCCAGATTTTAAAGTGTTCAAGGTAATAACAGTCATGAGTGATGCAATTTTGAGGGTAGTGCCTGAAGTGGTGGAAGAGACTTGGTCATTTTCTTGAAGACCCCAGAAGAGAATTTGCAGAATTCAGTTTTGGAGCTGACCAAGTAAGCCTGGAATGTTGTATTCGAAAAATATATTACTGATTAGATAGCTCCATTGTAAATACCTTGTGCAGCACCAGGTTTTTCTTCTAGACACACCCATTTGGCCATATTTTTAGATAAAGGAAATACTAGGGGAATATACACAGTCGTTCGAGTTGTATTTTCTTTTTCTTTTTCTTTTACCCTTATGAGATGACTATGCGGCATTTTGTTTTGCTAATGTTTTAACATCATGTGTTTTTACTTGCTTGTGGATCTCTCTCTATATTATAGCTTTCATTTTTTATTTTTTATTTTCTAGGTGATAGGTGATGAGTGAGATTCTACTGCTGGAAAAGGAACCAAAATTTGAGTAAATTTTCTTTGAGATTTAGTAAGTTTCTACAATCTAAAAAAAAAAATCTCTAGAGTTGCAAAATGCCGTGTCAAAACAATCTCTCCTGAGATAGTAGCATATATAAAACAAAACTATATCGCTAGACAGAGTAGCATAACAGAGTAGCATAATCCCATGTCATACCTACACCTAGTAAGGCAATTATAAGATGACAGTATAGATACCATTGGGGCTATTAACCCACGCCAAAAAAGAAAAGAAAAAATTAAAAAACGTACCCAAATCAATTAGTATCGGGTTTGTAAACCTCAAGAGATTTGAAATAACACCTAAACACAAAATAAAACTAATTAATCGAAATGAAAAGGAGAAAAAAGAAATAATAAAGCCCAATACCTGGGTGAGAGCAAAGCTGACGATGCAGCCACATACGCGACATTTCAAGGCCTCCGCATTGTCGAGTGGCAAATCAGTTGGCCCCTTCGCTGGCGTCAAGTGAAAACGCTGATTGAACACTGCCAATTCCTAGCCTAAGACCTCGGTGAGCCCAAGAAAGAAGCCCGGATTGGCCACTGCTTTGGTGTGGCAAACCGAGCAGGTCAACAGGCGGCCGGAGAAGAAGAGTGCCATTTAGTTACGAGTTACAAAGAGCAGTAGTAGGAACTAGAATTCGAATGACAAGAAAAGTGAACAACGAACGAAAATACCGAGGCATGTGTATCACACAGTTTCCTTAAAGCATACCCACCTCCTCACTGTACGTACACGTGGATCATTAGGCGTTTGCCTCTTAGAATACAACGGCTTACTAGTAGCAATGGCGCACAACGATATTGTCATAGTTTTTCTTATACAGTATTTTCACAACCAGCCAAACTGCTCAATAAACATCATCTGGACTTTGCTTCATACCTCAACGGCGTTTTCAAAACAAAATAGTTCTCTCTCATAACAAAGAGCTCTTGTTTTGTTAAAATGATTATTCAAGCATCTCGAATGTACAAATGCAGGAAGATTCAACTACATGGTATGTAAACTCCAATGGCATAGACTTGGAATTGGAAGAAAGTAAGCCAACCTTCAGCAAGGGAATGAAGGTTGAAGTCAGAAGTGGCGATGAAGGTTTCCGAGGCTCTTGGTACGTACACAGCAAAGATTGTTGGAGCCAGCACCGACAAGTAGTTTATGGTGGAATATGAGACATAGAGAACAATGATGAAACCAAGTACTGCTTTAAGAAGTGATGTAATGTGATGAACATAAGGCCTTCTCCCCCCAGAAATTCAACGCGTCTACCCTTTTTGCGGTCTGTGAAAACATTGATGCATGGTATAAATGTAAGCTCTGTTTGGTTCACGAGTTCAACTCAGTGATTTTGATTAATTGGCGGGAACTTTGTAAGAGAAGAATATTTTGAATTCAAATTCTTTGTGAGATCAAAAACACCGTAAAAGAATCAGAATCATAGGTTTAAATATAAGAACTAAATGAGGCCATAATGATGGGTGGTGGGTAGGTCGCACATCCAACGTTCTTTCTGGCTCCAAGTATATAGTCTGCTTTTGGACTACTAACGAGGCATCAGAGTTTGATCATTGTAACTTAAGCCTCATAAGGAATGGGTAGATGGAAAATTGGGTACACGCTTCCATGGTATGACTTTTGTATCTGAATATTGCATAGTATTTAAAAAAAAAATTACATGGTTTGGCTTCTCAAGTGGTGTAAGTAGTATCAATGAAATTGCCCATAATTGGTGATTTGTTTCCCAACAATTAGATGTTGAAAAACATATATATGAGCAGCTCGGGGAGGCTAGAACTTTAACATTTAGGTTTCCATTCATTTCACTGATTTAAGTTTAGAATTCGAATTTTATTACAGTAAAAAACTCTCAGAAATAATCACATCTAACTTTTTTACTACAGTAAAAAATTCTTACATAAAATCACATTTTAACTCGAATTAAAAACTCAATCAGCGAATTAAACGGGCCAAGTGTTTAGAGGCTTGTAAAATGGTACTAGTGATCAGATTTCAGCAGTCAAATTTTCATTGGATGCCAACAACTATCTTATAGCCGTGGTGCTCCTGCAGTTTTTGCCCTCTTCTTAACTTTTTCATCTATAGACACACCCATTTAGCCATATCCTCAGATAAAGGAAATACTAAGAGGGATATACTCATTCGAGTTGTACTTTTATTATTATTATTATTATTATTATACTATGTGGTCTTTTGTTTTGTTAATGTTTTATCATCACGTGTTTGTTACTTGTTTTTATCTGTCTTTTTTCTCTCTAGTTCTCCTACCTCAGCTTCTGAATCTCTCTCTCTCTCTCTCTCTCTCTCTCTCTCTCTCTCTCTCTCTCATGTAGATGGACTATCAATTTTCGAACTCTGCAGACACCTAAGTTGCTGTCTTTTAAATGCAAACTGCAAAGGTTTTTCATCCACTCCCCTGCAGATAAGATACGGTCATCTTTGCAGTAATGTGGTGAAAGTCACGAGACACATGTCACAAGTGGCTCTCTGAGCTGGCTTATAGTATTGGCTTATGCATAATGTATAGCTTTCATTTTTTATTTTCTAGGTGATAGGTGATGAGGGTCCACATCCGCCCTTTATTTGATACGGTTCCGAATTCGATTTGATATTAAACATTGTGTTTTATATCAGTATCTTTTTTTTTTTTTTCATATATTCTACCATAAAATTTTCCTAATAATTGAAACCTCTTCTCTTTCTCCACTTTGATTAAAAAGAAATTTAAAAAAAAGGGTCTAAAATAACTAAAAGATAATTGGTCGAGGGCCAATGATTGTAATTTGGAACCTTTTTCTCCTTTCTTCTTTTGGATTGAAGTATCGTGTATATTATAATAGGCTTGAGGACGTCATGTCGTTTCTCTTTTTGAACGTGAAAATTCAAATGAAGTGCCTAAAAAAGACCTAAACCAAAAAAGTAGGTACTTGTTGGCTCCATTCATTTCGCTGATTCGAGTTTATAATTTGAGTTCTGTTACAGTAAAAAGTTCTCACAAATAATCACATCTAACTTTTTTACTACAGTAAAAAGCTCTCACATAAAATCACATCTCAACTCAAATTAAAAATTTAAATCAACGAACTAAACGGGTCATGTTAATGCCTCCATAGCTTTTTCCTCAATTGAGAAAAACTATTTATTTTCTCTCCCTTTTATTTGTTTCTAAATTTGACCGTTCAGTGTCTATAACCTCTATAAATGATAATATTTTGTGATAATATCAATAATGAAACCTTCATGCATTTTCTTTTTCTTGATGCATTTATTTGCTTCACTGAAATGCTCTGCCATTTAACGTCTATAACCTCTTTTTACAACAAAGTTATTTACCTTATTTTGATTTCGTGTTTTTATCTGATAGCCCGACATGTTCATTGTCAATGTGTTGGAAACATTTAATTTTGATTTCCTGTCATTGTTTCTACACAATCGTATAAGGGCATGGTTTTAGCACTTCTGTCTCTTGGAAACTAGTTCTTTTGGAGTGTAACTTGAGTGTAATTTTTGAGTTGAATTTGAGTTAGAACTTGAGTTGAAGTTAGAACTTTAGGGCATGTTCTTTTGTCTAAAAAACTCAAAAAAAGACAACTCGAGTTCCAAATTTATTCAAGTTCACGTTCTTTTAAGTTTCAACTTTATTCAATTTTACTCAACTTTATTCAAGTTACAACTTTAACTCAAGTTATAACTCAAATTCAACTAAAAAATTACACTCAAATTACACTCTAAAAGAACGACCCCTTAATAAAATTGAGTAAAATTGAATAAAGTTAAAACTTAAAAGAACGTGAACTTGAATAAAGTTAAAACTTGAGTTGTCTTTTTTTGAGTTTTTTAGACAAAATAACATGCCCTAAAAATACATACATCTCAACAAAAAAATAAAAAAAATAAAAAATAAAAAGCGTACTCTCTTTGATATCTCTACACTAAAATATATCACAAGAAGGCCATTAATTGTACTTGCAAAATGTTAGGACAATATGAACCTACTTTTTTCTCTCTCTCTCTCTAATCAGTCCATCTTAATAGCTATAATGTATAAATTGAACGACCTTCAAACAATTTAAAATAGTAACATAAAATAAAATTGAATTATATATTCTAGAAACTAGCTTGAAGAAGGTCACTTTCATTTGAGGTGGAAAACCATACGTTACATTCATTCTCTTGTGAGAAGCAAGAGATTATTACTTCATCGTGTAAAACTCGGCGGCTAAAAAGCCTAACTCAAAATAATTGTTATTCAAATTTTCCTTTGAAAAAAAAGTTTTTATTGACTTTCCCCCAAAAAGGAAAAAAAAATCCTTATGTGACACAACAAATATTCCATTGCATATGCATGTATGTGTGTGTAAGAATCTGTTTCTTTATATCTTTTAAGGAAGAATAATGTTAGAAATATCAATTCAAATGTTAACTTTTATTTATCAATTGATGTGACATGTGAGTTGTCATTTTTCTATTGATAGATGTTTAAAATATTATCATATTAATTAAAAGATGACAACTCATATGTCACATCAATTAGTATATAAGAGTTGATATTTAAATTGGTATCCTTAGCATTACTCTTTAAAGAATAATTTCTTAATCTTAACATTCCTTCAATTATTGGAGCTATTTTGTCTTCAATATAAATTTCTACATAAGTTGCACCAAGCAAAATATTTCCCAAATTAATAGTTGTTTTTTCAATAATAGGAATTTTTGTTGGTACTATAGGATTTTTATTTTCACGTTATAGTGTTGTTTGTGCATATATAACTAAAAAATAATAGATTATTGGGTGTGCGTGTTATGGATGGCTGTATTTTTTAAATTTGAAGGGCAAAATAGATTATAGTAAAATTGAGCAACAAAAATATTTGGTAATAACAAATTATATTACTTATTAAAAAAATTAAAAAAATTCTCTCTCGTTTTATTTTTCCCTCTGAGCTATTTCCTATAATCTCCCCAAAATTTTCGTGACAATCGAACTATAAAGAACCTGTAAAATAAATAAATAAAATACCTAAGGAAAAGAAATTAAAGGAAGTACTTGGACATAAATTTACTTCTGAAAAAGCCGGCTTATATAAATAGAGTTTCCAGGTTTTACTTGTTTTCTACATGTCCGAACCGCTTTTGCTCTCTGCCAATTTCCCCCTCCCTCTCTCTCACCGAATAATACCCACAAAACCCAATCCAAAAAAAACAAAAGAAAAAAGAAAACCTGGGAAAAAATGTCTTCTCCGAGCAAACGCCGCGAGATGGATTTGATGAAACTGTAATATTCTTGGAACAAAATTTCTTAGATGCTCATACTGTTTTTCTTTTGATTTTTTTTTTTGCCGAATTTTTTGGTGTTGATTTTTGTTTTTTCATTTTTTTTTGGTTAAAATCAGGATGATGAGCGATTACAAGGTGGAGATGATCAACGATGGCATGCAAGAGTTCTATGTCGATTTTCATGGACCCAAAGAGAGTAAATCCATTTCTGGGGTTTTTTTTTATACTTTTTTTATTTTTATTTTTTATTTTTGCAAATTTGAGCTTATTGGATTCTGGGTTTCCACTGATTTGGATACGCATAGACTTCTCACTATATATTCTTTTAGATGCACACAACCTTTTTAGTGGATATTGATCTTGACTTATTTTTTTGGTCAGTTTTAGTCTTTGAATTTTTTGCAAATTTATCTTCTCTGTTTCAATTTTGTTTTGGTGCTTGATTCTGCAAAAAAACTTAATTTATTTGCTCAGTTTTACTTGTTCTGATTGTTCATAGTTGGGTTGCAGTTATGCCCTGTACTTTTCTCCCTCCGAAATTGCCAAAAAAAGTAACCATCTATGGAGAAATGAGAATAATGGAGGTTTTTTTTTTTAATATTCTTTTTATTTATTTTTTATGGAACTTGTTTAGGTCCTTATGAGGGAGGAGTATGGAGGATAAGGGTGGAGCTCCCAGATGCTTATCCTTATAAATCTCCATCTATTGGCTTTATCAACAAAATCTACCATCCAAATGTTGATGAAATGTGAGTTAGAGAAGTGTTGAACATTCCATCTTTTTGGATTTTTCATATCAATTCTAGAGATTTGTGTGTGAATTTAGTTTTCAAGTGTGGCTAATTTGGAGTTCTTTGATGAGTTCCAGGTCTGGCTCAGTTTGTTTAGATGTTATCAACCAGACTTGGAGCCCCATGTTTGGTAAGCTTATTCATTTTCCTTTTTTCCTGCTATGTTTGAATTTTCTTTTCTTTTTTTTTTTGGAGGTTTTTCAATATGTTATTATTACTGAATTTCTTGTGCTCCATGGTATTTGTCTTAGCTTCTGAAATTGAGGGGGTTTTTTGCTGTTTCCTTTTTAATTTTGTTTCAGACTTGGTGAATGTGTTTGAAGTATTTCTTCCTCAACTCCTTTTGTATCCGAATCCATCTGATCCATTGAATGGAGAAGCGGCTGCTCTCATGATGCGCGATCGTACTACATATGAACAAAGAGTAAAAGGTAGTGATCTTTTTCAAGTTTTTGCAACTATTAGTACATGATGATTCTTGCTTAGGTTCCCAGTTGGCTTGCTAGTGACTTTCCTTGCATTACATTTTCTATTCTTTTCGCTCTCTAAGCTACGTTATCAGGTGCCACTTCTGTTGGATTGTAAGTGCTACATTCTCACTTCACTATTATTCTTTTTTTTTTAATTGAACTTTCAGAAGTTTTCAAGCTCTTAACTATGTAAAATATGTTAATTTATGTCTATAATTTCCAGCTTTAATTCAATAAAGCCGTCCTTAGTTCAGCATCGTTGCAAATGTGTTTCTGTTGGCTTTTACCCTTTTCACCTTGGCCTATGTCTTGGACAGTCAAGTCGTCACCTTCGATTTTTCAAGTCAGAGTATAAACATTTGTGGTTTGCTGATCTATTATTTGTAATAAAAATCATCTAAGTTTCAGAATTTAGAAATTTGAAGCATTAGCAGCTAAGCGGGCCATCAACATCTTAGAGTTTGTTTCTCTTTTGCGTCCTCAATTTGTAAACATCCAAAATAAGTCGGTATAGATTTTCATCTGTGTAGATAGGCGATAATTGTGTTAATAATACTTGAAAGCAGAGTATTGTGAGAAATATGCCAAGTCAGAAGACATAGGGGCAGCTGAGGAGGAGAAATCGAGCGATGAGGAGCTGAGTGAAGATGAATATGCATCTAGTGATGAGGGGATGGCTGGAAAGGCTGATCCTTAACTGCAAATGAAATGTTGGAAATCATTTACTTCGTATTTCTTTCTGTTTTGTACATCATATATTCTGCTCCAGGAAAATGAAACCCCAGAAAACTGAAGGCTTGTGGAAAAAAAAAAAATTCCTTGCCTCCTCTGGTCGGCTCTTTTATTTTCCATGGTGGTTGTGTAAATTAATCAAACTATATTTAAAGTTTGAAATATTCATTTACTGTTGGAACTATATAACATCTGTATATTTGCTCTTTGCTGATTCTTGCTCACATAAACCGTTGATTAAGGTGTTTTTTTTTTAAGATAGACTTGGTGAAGTTGATAACATACTGGAAGGAAACAAAATGTCAAAATCTACAATTGTTGGTTAAGTTTTCTTTCTGTTTTTTTTTTTTTTCAACGAAATGACTAAAACTGAAACACGGATAAGGTGTTTGAGGACTTGGGGATGGTTTATGCTTTGTTTTTCATTTTCCTTTTGCTTCATTCAGCTGCATGCAATTCATAACATATTAATGAAGTCAACTGCTTTGGTGTAAGCAAAATGAGTTTTTTCACCATCTACATATGAATAAGGTTCTAAGGTTCTAATCTCGGTAAGAATTAAACTTCTAATCTAGAAATCACTTCTAGTAGCTTGCTCCATACAAGGTTCAGAAAAGCCAGAACGTTCAAATAAACTGTCATTTAAGTATAATACTACTATAGCTTTTTTTGTTTTTTTTCCCGGTTCAAAGCTAAAATTATGCTTTTGTTATGGAATTTCTTTGTAAGAATTAAAACAAAGTGGAATGCATCAAACCAAGCCCCTATAGCTCAGTGGTAGAGCGTCAGTCTTGTAAACTGAAGGTCCGTAGTTCGATCCTGCGTGGGGGCACTAGAATTTTTATCATTTTTTTTTAAATATTTTGTGTGTTTACGTGTTTTTACCATTCTTGCGGGCCCACAAACAGCAATCAATGGGCACAGTTTTGCCGCAAATTTTGACCTGCGCAATCCTTGGACGGCCTCTAAGATCAGAATCTCACTTTTTAACTTTCAACGTGTCGATAATTCATTGGCAGTAAATACCAGCTGTGGCTGTGAAATGTAATAATAAGATGTCATATAATTTTTCCTGCAAAGAAAATCTGAGTTGTTCTTCTGGTGGTGACAGTGACATTTAAATAGTTTTCAAGCTTAAAAAATAAATAAATAAACTGATAAGTTCATGGACCGTCAAGTTTCAACTTTCAAGTCATCCACTAACATATAGCAATTGTGCCTCATTAAACCAACTTTTGAAATGATGCATGTCACATCCATTTTTTAAATTTAAATTTAGAATTTAAATCATATTATAATAAAAAAAAATTAAAAAAAATTATATTTTATTATTTTATTATAATAAAAAAAATTCACATAAAATTATATCTTAATGTGAATGAAAAATTTAAATTAGTAAACAAAATGGATCCTTAATTTTAAATTTCTACCAAAAAAATGATGTCATTTTGAAAAAAAAAAATAACCGAAAAGGTGAGCTTTTTTATTCTGATATTTCAACCAATAAAACCACAATTTTGTTCAAATGTGGAACTTGGAACTGTTTTGTTGTTCCCAAGTACAAGTAAAATGATGTCCTTTCAGATATATTCAACCAAATGATTGTTATTTAGCATGATGATTAGTCCGATAAATAAATAAATAGATTTCGACGTTTCATAAGGGATAATTCCGCTAGGGTACGAAGAAAAAAAAATATATTTCTATTTATTTCAACGGGTTAAATCTCCACTCTCTTAAAAAAAAAAAAAAAATTCCACATGAATCTGAGCTCGTTTAGTTCATGAATTAAAATTATTTTTAATTTATGTATATTTTTTGTAAGAAAAAATACTGTAGCGAATCATTAATCATGATTCGAATCAGAGAATGAATTCTCTAACTAAACGGGATCTTATTCTCTTTATGAGAGAGTGGAGAGGATTATAGAACATTTTGAAAAAGAAAATCCTCAAGACGTATCATACTTAATCTTATATATATATATATATAT
>NW_010357726.1:308811-316853 GCF_000414095.1 Morus notabilis
AGCGAAAAAAGATATCGTGGCATAAAAAACTTTGATAATCTTATGGTTCGTAATTATGCTTGTTAATAGAGTTTTTTTCCTACCCTGGAATTCTCCAAGTGATAAGAAACTAGTCCAATCGAAATGTTCAATAGTAAAATAATTATAATAAGTAAAACATCTTGCCCTCAAGCATACTAACAGTATTGACAAATTAGTAGCAAAAGAAAACAAAAAAAAAAGTACTGTCAATTCAAACAAAGTTGTAGCATTCCAATTTCATTGAATAAGAAAGTTTTAACGCCATAAAAACTCGCACTAGCAACACAGCTAACCTAATGTTTGTCTTGTGTTTTTATGTCTTAGTTGAAAACCAAAGTTCAACAGTACAGGATCATAATAATAATTAAAAAAATAATAATTTACCATGATGAAGCAAAACATGTGATTTGGCAGAACAAAAGAAACTGGAAAAGATGGAAAATCTCTTTTCAGAGATCAAAATGGTATAAACAAAATCCCTCTCTGAAAAATGGTATACAACAGTTTTATTTGACGAGACCTTCTGTATGACATTTTGAGTGAGTAAAAAATTTTGCTTACAAAAGAAGCTATAGAATCTATAGTGAGGTATGAATTTGAACATTCGCGAGAAGCCTTGTGATCTTGCTAAGAGTTTCACGAGCAGAAATGGTGTCGGGATGATCTTCCCCACAGATTGAAGTTCTAATGAAGATCGCCTTCCTTATAAGATCATCCGCTATGTCGAATTGTCCCCCTCTTAGCATTAGTTTGGCCCGAGTTTCCAACACTGTGGCTCTTGACAATGCTAGATCCTGCCATAGGCAAGGATTTAACTGAGCATTAGTTTGGATGGGCTTCCAACAAAGCGATTTATCCAGCCACTTCTCAACCGGGGCAACGAATGCTTGCTCCGCCGCTTCCAAGGCGTTGGTGCAGAGGCGCAAGAGTTCAAGAGCAGCGCTGCAACGAGAGAACATGATAAACGTCCTGATTGCAAGAGGCAAGACGACTTCCTTCACAAGGTGCAATAAATCTGAGACCTTGACCTCAACAACCACGGGGTCATGTCCAAATCCAAACAACAAGAAACATGCTGCCCAAATGTGCTCCGAGTGTTGAGGTATTGATCCGCGGCTAATGACAGCTTGAACCATAGCTTGTGGGACTCCAGTCACCGCTCTCTTCCGGGCGTAAAGTTTGACGAGCTCATTGATGTGTATGCAGCCTTGCTTGGTGCTGCTCCTTGCAATGTTGAACCTCAGCAGCATGGAAGACGCTTCTGCTTCTGATCTTTTGGTATACGATGAAGCAAGACCGCAGGTTAAAGAATGCAACAATCTTCTCCATAGGCGGTTTCTTCTGTGCTTTTCAGGGATTTTATGTGCAGCTTGGGCTAGGAGGGAAACCGGAATTGCAGCCGGTGCAAACCAAGCACTTGCCTGCACCATTCTGGTGGCCAATCTCCTTGGTCCATCTGCGTGATCTAATATTGAAAAACACACCTCGAAGAGCTGCAAAAGGAAAGTGTTTTTCCTCATTGAATGAGCATCTCTACCACTCCAAGAGAAGTCCTTCAAGGGCATTCTATTGGTGGTGTCCAATAATCTACTTGGAGTTATAGGGAGCTCCGACAATATTGCTCCCACGATCGCCAGCCCCAAAGTCGACCTGCCTACTTTCTCCTCGATGGCCCTTAGAGCATCAATTTCTGCAATTGAGTAGTCCTTCACACTTCCCTGCATTAGCGACATTGCCTCAACCCCAGATAAATACGAGAGTTTCAAAGGCTCCAAGTTTATCACGCGAGGAAGGCGCGTCGATATGATGATGTGTGTCTCTCCACCAAAACGGGGAAGAAGATCCATTACAAGTTTGTGATCCCACCAATCCTTTTCACTATCCAAGTTGTCGATGATAACCAGAAACGGTATGTTTCTCATAAGCTCTTTTCGGATTCTAGATATGGCAGACTCTTCCTGCTCTTCGAAGCTTCTAATCCTGCTTTTCTCTGAGCAATTCTCAAGCCCCACGTCAACCTCTAAAAATGACCAGAGATTCAAATAATTCTGCCTAATGTACCTGTTCTCACCTCCCACCCATAAGACCATCTTGTATCTCTGGTGATATCTGTAAGCAAATTCCAAAAGAAGTTCCGTCTTGCCAATTCCCGAGTCTCCAGACACACAAGCAATCCCTTTCCCGTACAAAATCTTTGCTGATCTTTTTCTCCTTGGGAACCTTCCACTGCTTTTTGCCCTTGGTTGCTGTGGTCTTTGAGGACCATCAGCACTTTGCATCTCAATCTCCTTTTCTGACTCTTTCCACACAACTGGCTCTTTCCCCTTCCTTCTGCTCTCAAGTTGCCGCTCCCTTCTCCTTTCCTCGAACGCACTGCCCTTACCCCACCCGATTGTCAAGTGTTTCCGCCTTGGTCTAGCCTTTAGCTCGAAATAGTCCCTCTCTGAATCTCCAGTAACATCACCAAAAAGTATGAATTCCAATTCAGATAGTTCCTTCTTCCTACCGATAAAATTCTCATTTCGAGGGAAAGGGAACTCCTCTTTCTCCACTTTCTCCCTCCATTTCGTCAACCGCTCCACAACACTTCTCCTCCCTAGTTTCATGGCTAACAATGTCACAGCCCTCAATATGCAATCTCTCCAATTACCTTCTTGAGCTTCGAACTTCCACTCGTCGACCCGAGAAAGACCATGAACAGCTTCTCTCCATTCCTTCTCTACTCCACCATACAGAACCCATAACTCCCCTCCATGTTTCTCCCACAACTCTCCTCTCTTCTCAACTATATCCCTTACCAGACAATCTCCAGGATTGAGATCGAAAAATATGGGAACCAAGTTCTTCTTGGCTGAAAAGAGTCGAAGCTCCTCGATGGTATATGGATTTCTGAAGGACTTGCTTGTGATGATTACAACCCCAAAACAAGAAACATCCATGGCCCTCTCAACAACTCCATGTTTATGAGAGTTCCTAAGTCGAGCTCGGTCTGATACAAAGCAACTCATCCCTTGAACTTCCAACTCCGCACGGAGCCAGTTAACGAACCTCAGCAAAGAAGGCTTTCGCCCATGCAGACCTATGAAGACATCACAGCTCCTCATTCTGTTGGAGGAAAGGGAAACAGGACCTGACAAAGACGACACTCCATAATATTTCCCATGTCTTTTTAGTCTCTCTCTGTACCCCGAATAACCATTCTCATGGGCATTGCTGTAACTAGATGCTGTGCTGTTCGAGATGCCGGTTGAAGAAGAAATCCGATCAAATTGCTGAAAGTTGCTAGAGACACAAGCAGCCAGAGCAGGCGACATGTCTGACAGCACATAACCGACGTTTGCTAAAGAATCAGGGTCTGGGATTCCGGAGATGGAACTGAGGGGATCTGCGCTTAAATGAATGCTGTCACAGTGAGCATCAGACCTTGTCGATTCGGATAACTGGCAGGATGGTGATCTTGGAGAGAAAAAAGGCGACTGGTTTGCTGAATAGAATGCTGAAGACGACGACGACATGTTCCTCAAAGTGGTGGCTGGAACCGAACAAAATCTGCGGCTATCTTCTCCCATATCCATCTTTTCCAAGAAAAAAAAATATACTTCCTTGATAGATCAAATCCTGTACATACAATTCCCAGGCAACAAGGAGCCACTCTGAAATGAAAAATACAGTTTAGTAAGTAACATAATTTAAAAAAAAAAAAAAAATCCATGAATAAAGATTTGAAATCAACTATTCATATGATTGCTTTTAATGGTGAATACTCCATAATAAATCAAAATAAACATGGAAGCAAAAGAATTGCATAATTCACAAACCTCTACAGTAAAAACAATGAAATAGTAGATAATTATGCCACAAAGGCACAAACAAACAAGGACAAGAACGATGTGCCCGTGGAAGATTCTCAAAACGCAAAAGACAAAAACTCTACAAGTGTATGACGTTAATAAAGGACTACAACATGATTCTCAAACAAAAAACAAAACCGGGGAAAAAAAAAGAAGAAAACAATGTAAAATCTAAATTCCAAGCCTAAAATTGGCACAAAAAAGTAATGGCAAACAATAGTTTCCACAGAGAACGAAACCGGTCATCTAAAGACAGAGAAATGGAGTTCATAAATCGACAAAAAAGAAATTCCAAAAATTATGAGAAAAAACATAAACGTAGAGGCATTATAGATCTAAAGGGTCTCTTCAATACAAATACTGATTCACAAAAGACCCCAAATTTCAAAACCAAAAATAAAAAAAAACATAATGGAATAGTATATAGTACAGAATATTTACTATACAATACCATTTTCTTGATAATTCAGATCTGAATACTTACCAGGCTTCAAATCTCAGACTTGGTGTCCAAATATCCACCTTTCAGGCTTCAAATCCAATAACCCAGCTCTTCAAATTGAATAAAAGTTCAAATTTTGGGCAACTAAAAATATGCAGAGTTGTATCTACAATCAGTGAAATGAAGTAAAAACAAACCTGTAGAAAACAAACACTTGTTACAAACACACAGAGGAAATATCTTTTAAGCAAAAAGGTCAAGCCTTTTGACCAGGAGAGAGAGAGACACACACACAGGTCTCAGACTCTCTCTTCTTATTAAGTGTCCAATTCAACTGAACCAAAAAAAAAAAAAAGAACATTTTGAGAAAAGGGTTGTTCAGATAATGTGAAAATTAAACCAGAAGGGAAAAAAAAAAGGCTTTACCTTTGTTCAAAAGAGAGGGAAAAAAAATCTATAAGAGAGGCTTTCAGATCCTCGAGCTCTTAATAATAAGCGCACACACAGACACTCCTTTCTTTTCTATGTCTTTCTCTCTCTCTCTATGTTGCTCTCTCTAACTAAAATAAAAATCCGAGCTTTCTCTCTCCGAAAGTCCCTATCTTTCTCACTCCAAAAGTCATAATATGTCTGAAAGAGAAACTGAGAATTTGGTCTGGAGGCGAAGGAACACCGTTGGAGAAGGACTGGAGAGAAGGAAAAAAAGAAGAAATGGGGCCCAAACAACGGATCTGACCAAAGTATGGTTGGTAGGCTCCACACACACACACACATATATATAGGCCACACCTTTTTTATATTGCAGTAAATTTCTCAGTTAAAGGCTCTGCTTTCGGCTTCTGGATTCACTTGCCACATTTTCATTAAACCCTTTTTGGATTTTGGATTTGGTCATGCCTATGTAACATAACAAATGTTTTTATTATTGTTTCTGTGGGTGTTTTTATTCTAAAACAAAACAACTTTGTCAAAACAAAAAAAAAAAAAAGAAACCCTTTTTTTCTCAAACAAAAAATTAGTTTTTATTCTAAAACAAAATAACCTTGTTCGAAAAAAAAAACCTTGTTTTTAGTTTTTTTTTTTTTTTTTTACCTCTTTCTCTAAAAAAAAAAAGGAGTCGTGCAAAAAATTATTTATTATTAAAAAAGATGTGAAAAAACCATTTAATAATTTTTCTTAGGGGAATTTTTTTTAAGAATCATATATTCATTATTATTTATATATGACTTATTTGTGCTTTCATGGGCAAAACAAAAATTACCCTTTTTTCTTGCAATGTATCTAATTATGTATTGTGATACATGACTCAAATCATATTTGGGGTATTGGCTTTCAAGCATTTTAAATACATACATTCACGTTTCGTGTTTAAAAAAAAAAGGACATTAATATTATTTCTCTCGGAATTATAAGTATGTAATTTCTACAAAAAACGTAACTTGTGTACTTAAGATTAGCCAATTGTCATTAAATTATGTTAAATGCATAATTTTCTAAAGCAGTTAGTAAAATTTTGGAGCAAATAGTAAAGGTTTAGTTGGTTAAGTTTTGTGCCACATAATTGTTCTTGTGATTAACAAAAAAAATACTTAATTAAGGCGACCGACTTTTCGTCATTTTGCCTACTTCGTGATTATTTCATGTTGCAATTAATTTTAGTACAGTGTTACAGTGAATAAATTACGTAATGTGCGAGATTATTTACATATTTAAAACTTGCGTTAACTTTTGTTACGTACGTAAAATTAGCCGCCTATAGATTCTACTTGCATTGAGGGCAAAGCTAGTTTAGGACTTCCCTAGAACCCAAGGGCTCTACGATTTTGCCCCTAACTAAAAAAGAATTATACAGTTTTTTCCTAGTTTTGTCTCTCTCCTGAATTTTTCTAAATTTGATGTTGAATTTAAAAAAATATATATTATACTCCGAGTTTTGATTTGTAGGTAATAGGTATACTTATATTTCAAGCTTAAAACTCGGAATAAAACCAAAAGCCAACTATAGAACTATATAAATTCATAATTTCTTAGACTACAAACTTTTCAAACATTAAAAACTAAATTAAACTTTTTTACAAACCTAGTTTATTTGGACAAAGAATAACAATTATTGAAAGAAGGTAACATTATATAGAGAAACAATTTTTTTTTTTTTTTAATACAATTGCAATGAAATTTGAGTTAAAAATTTTGGATTAATTCGTGTCTCTTAAAGAAAAAATTATGGCTCCGTCATTTCATACATCGTCCTAAATGATTAAGCAAATGGTAAAAGTTTCGTACCTCTTTTTTTTTTTTTTTTCAACATGAGTAAGTTGTGAGAATCATTTACCAAATCATAATCAAGTTGAATGATTAACCATCATTTAACTAACTTCATGAATGTTTTATATTTAAACTAATTTTAGTTCTGTGTTAATGCAGTTTATGAAATACGTAAACTTCTGCATAACTTACTAACGTAATTCTTTACTTGAATATATTATTACGTATGTAAGACTCATCCGCTATTAATATGCGTAGATTAATCTCCTTGTATGTTCTTGAATGAATAATTTTGTAAGGATAAATGGTGAAAAGTTCTCCCTCTCTCTCTCTCTCTCTCTCTCTCTCTCTCTCTCTCTCTCTCTTGTTGCTACATTCGTCTTATCATATGATTTACTAAATCATACTCAAGTTCAACTTTCGTCATTTAACAAAATATTCATCGATTGTTTCATGTCGAAATTACTTTGTTAGTTGTTAATATGTGCCAAATATTATTCATTGACAAACACAATTTTTTTTTGCTATTAGGTGACTTAACCGCTGCAAAATATACATCCAAATTCAAATATATTTTTTTTTCGTGAACCAAATTCATGTTTGTTTAGCGTTATATATATTCTTAGTGTGTCACATTAATATGACTAAGTAAAGTTCACCGGGAAAAAAAAAAAAAATTTATAACTAAGTAGTTTCTATATGATAATTTTTGTACAGGTGGTCAGCCGATAACATGCACCAAATATTCTTCTTTGACAAACAAAGAAAACTTTACTAATCATGAATGAATAATTGTTACGGAGATGGCAGAAATTCATCACATTTTTTATTCTAAAAAAATTATGATCAATTGCTTTATCCAAAAACAAAATTAATAAATAAAAAGAAAGTATTCACGAGAAGTAAAAAAAAAAAAAAAAAAAAAGTCACGTCGTTATCAATTACCAAGTATTTATGAAATGCATGGTTGCAAAGGCATCTCTTTATATATAATATATGCTTTAACCCAAGTATGTTTTGCTACAATATTTGAAATGCTTGGTTAAAAAAAAAGGAAAAAAAAAAAAGAAAGATTTTCGTAGTGCATTTTGTTAAAACTCTTGAGGACTGAGATATATATACACCGAATCTTATATATATATATATATGTATTTATGAAATGCATGGTTGCAAAGGCATCTCTTTATATATAATATATGCTTTAACCCAAGTATGTTTTGCTACAATATTTGAAATGCTTGGTTAAAAAAAAAGGAAAAAAAAAAAAGAAAGATTTTCGTAGTGCATTTTGTTAAAACTCTTGAGGACTGAGATATATATACACCGAATCTTATATATATATATATATATATATATATATATAGTGGCAATTGGTTTGACAATTGCTATGCAGTATGAAGTATGGCTTCTGTCTTTTCATTACTTTTACCTAATATTTATATATATGTGTGAATATCTATAAA
>NW_010357726.1:334603-378151 GCF_000414095.1 Morus notabilis
AAAAAAAGGAAAAAAAAAAGAAAGATTTTCGTAGTGCATTTTGTTAAAACTCTTGAGGACTGAGATATATATACACCGAATCTTATATATATATATATATATATATATATATATAGTGGCAATTGGTTTGACAATTGCTATGCAGTATGAAGTATGGCTTCTGTCTTTTCATTACTTTTACCTAATATTTATATATATGTGTGAATATCTATAATATATATATATATATATATATATAGCATCTATATAACTTGAGGCTTCTTTTTGCTAGCCACCATGCATGCATCCAATTTCCCTTTGTTGAAAGTGCCTTTCTTTCTTTCGTTCTTTTTCCTTCTTTCTTTTTGCTTGATTGTTGGCAAGTGCTTTTTATTGTGGTATCTTTGCCTCCGTAAGTCTTGATTATTTGGCTATAATTAGATTAAATTCATAATGAGGGTATTAGTCTGAATATTTCAAGAACTGGCAGTTAATTGTTTATTATTATTATTATTATTATTTATTGTCGCACCGCTCCATGAGATTTATATCTTTGACAGAAGACTGAAATTGATAAAATGTCAAAAGATGTTGCTAAACGTCAAATCTATAACCAAAGACTAAACCTGAAAAGAAAATTAAAAGTTAATGAACCATACTAATTACAGCACCAAAAATCCAATTAATTCTAAATGAGCAATTACATTTTATCTACTTCTCTTATGTTTTTCTCCACTCCATTAGTTGAACAAACATTTGATAAATTTTAAAATCATTATAAAAAAGGTTGCGTGTTGAGCCTTGGTTGAGTGTTCTATTTGTTGGTTATTACGGTCCGTTTATTTCTTCCATTCGAATTTAAAATTTAAGTTTTACTACAGTAAAAAATTTTCAGAAACAGTTATATCTAATTTTTTTTATTATAATAAAAAGTTCACATAAAATTACATATAAATTCAAATTAAAAATTTGAATCAACGAACTAAACGGATCTTAAATGACAATCCCATGCAGGTCTTTGTCGGTACAAAATATGGGAATTTTAATGGGTTTTTTTTTAAGAAAAAATACTGTAGCGAACCATGAACCATGATTCGAATCCTCCAACTAAGGGTTTTTTTTTTTTTTTTGGGTTAGATAAAATGGCCAAAGGAGCTACATAGGGCCTTTGCCTCAAATATAGAACCACACGATGGAGTAATCATTGAATTGTCCCATGAAAAGACAAGTGGTTAATTATGAATGCTGATTAGAGTTAAACACAATGACCAATAAAACTCCCTGCAGACTTTCATCTAACCACACAACATGAAACCAATTCCTCTATGTTTGTGTTCACACAGATATATCTTTATCTATGCTTAAGTGATATCATTGTTGTAGTGGCAAGATTTATATACACACACGGATAGATATATATATATATATATATATATGTATATCCAGAAAAAAGACAATTCTGTTGACCAAAAATCACATTTGGATTTGGCTCTTTCAACATCAGTCCAAAACACTCTTTTGGTTCTACCAATAAGCACATGCTTCCATGTGAAACCACACAAATGGAGGGCTGCGATCATTTCATCACCCATAACATCTCCCCCTGATCAACGGCTCAGATTGAAACACTTGTATATATTTATCATATAGAAAAAAATGGGGGTTTTTTTTTTAAATAAAGTTTGAAAATGAGTTGAATACAAATCTACAGTTACACTACAATATTGCCCCGCAGTTGGTAGACAATTTGAGAGTACAAGTGTGTGGAACAAACCATAAACAAATATAAAAAACGTTCTAGTGTTTGGTGGCTACTCCGAGGACAAAAGCTTATAAATATTGAATTATTAAGACATTATCAGTTTTTTTTTTGTTCTTACATTTATTTGTTCTAGAAAAAACACAAAAATTTTGAAATGTCCACTCAATGGGTCATTCGTGTCCATTTTCCAGTTGCATGCTTTGCATCTGAAAGATGTGGGACATGGGAAATTGTCACACATCACCATCCTAAGTTTATCCAATCAATTATAATAATAATAATAAAAAAAAACAACGGACACTTGTCTACTTTTCAGCAACATATTTATAGCCAATTAATTAGTCAAAAACCTGAATAACTAGTTTCAAGCTTTTTGAGCTCCTTTTATCTTCTTATTGTTTTATTTAAGAAAATAGGCGAATATGAAAAGTTTAAGAAAGTATATAGGTTAATTTTTAGTTATAAAAATTAATAGGTCATAATTTATCAAGTTATTATTCATAATTAGATAAGTTATGAATAAATTTGTTAAGTTATGGTTTATAACCAGACAAGTTATGAATAATTATGGATAATAACTTGTCAAGTTATGGTTCATAACCAGATAAGTTATAGACAAAAACAGTAATTTAGCCTATTTATTAACTTATGTAAACTATTGGTCTATTAATTTTAATTCATCTCATATCTTAATCTATTTTCCTCTTTCTCCCTTATTTATTTCTCAATCTGCCATTTATTTGTGACCAAAAGGAAGAAAAAAAGCCCAGCAAAAAATTTGGATCATTCTGTCGATGTTGGACCAAATGTGGAATATACAATGTTCAATATTATATATATATATTACATTTTTTCAGTATTTTCAGTATTTTCAGTATATTAGGCACCAAAGGCACTGGAATAAACCTGGAAAGTGTCTTTTTACGTTTATATAAATAACACAGTTCTCATTACTCATAATGAGGCCCATAATCAGGACGCTGCCTAGGTTCCTTTAACTATTAATTTAATCCACAATCTAGGTGGCTATAACATTAAACAAGTTAATTTCTTGCATATGCAGCTAATAAAGTCCTAATGGTTTTGGTTCCATGTTAAATTTTGGTATTTTTTTCGGGTCTTCTGTTCCATTTTGCAGATCTCGGTGAAGGTCCAATCATAATAAGCCACTTTGTAACTTGCACACAATTAGACTGTTAAAAAAAAAAAAAAACAATTTTATTGCTTATATTGTTTGACTGATTAGATTTCAAAATTCAAATCAAGTCATTAAAAAAATACCTAGACATGATAGTCACTAATACTATCCTATTAAATTGATTTGGCTTTGCCTAAGCATTCATCTTATCTCTTTGAAACAATAATTAATTTTAAAGAATCCTCCTGTAATTAATTAATTTATTATGTGGAGATTGTTTTACTTATTGATCTGGTTACAAAATAATAATAATAATAATAATACTAAAGCATCCTCAAAAGGAACACCTGTTAACTTTTGGGTCAATTTATTAGCAAACTTTTATTTTTTAAGGAATAAATTTATTACCAAACTTCGCCTACATAAATTAGGTCTATACTCTTCTTTGACCCGTGAAGTAGATGAGCAAAACTGCACAACATTGGGAATACTATAATAAGTATATCTCTTCTCTTTAATTGACAAATACCAAGCAATAAAAAAGACTATATAGAAAACCGGTTATCTATTGCTTTCGTGTTTTGTATAGTAAAAACTATACATATGAATTGCTATTTGTAATGTCATTTTATGCTTTGAAATATATCATCCGTTTCAAACAAAATAAAGGCCATATAGGAAGTAAGACAAATAAAAATATAAGCGGTGTTTGGAATTGATCATGATTTTATTTTTCACATTTTTTGAGAAAAAAAATATAAAAATGTTTCTAAAATGACGTTTGACGCAATAAAGATAAAAAACGGAAATGAAAACGATTTTTTAGTTTAGTGTAAAATGAGAGAGAAATGAAAAATGACTTTTAATTGTTTTTCATTTTTTGTTTTTGTTTTCTCCTCTCTCGAGCAGAGAGATAAAGAAATACATTAACGAGTTTTTTTACACTGAAAACAATCTCTTGATAAAACTACCAAACGTATTTTTAAAAATAATTTATGTATAAGATTGAAAATGTTTATATTTTTATTTTTATACAAAAAATAAAATCATTTTAAAATGAGTTTCAAACGCGTTCATAACTCAAACAAACACTATAGAACAAACAAACCAATACCATAGTACTCGAAATACGGAAATAAACAACGCAATTAAGAAAAACCAAGAAATACACAAATTGGGAGAGCGAAATGAGAAACAATAAGCATGGTGCTAGAAATCAGGGAACTGAAAATGGAAAATTGAAAAAACTTGCTAAACAACGAAGTGGCGTCTTCAACCTTATAGAGGCAAACAACATACTTTTGAAATGTTTTCGAAATAAATAGTATATATTTAAAATACTTGAAGCAAATAAAATATTTAAGAATAAATATTCATTTGCTCATTGCAAATATATTATGTACTAATAAATTGGTAAATACGACATTTGCGTCAAGTATTTACTAACAAATAATGTATTTATATCGGGTAAATAAATATTTACCGTTGAATGTACTATTTACTAAAATATACTATTTACTTAAAACATCCTTTAAAAATGTGCTACTTACTACCTTTTGAGTTTTCCCAAAGTTTTTGAAGACAATCTCCCTGGATGAGAAATTTACATATACAATCATTCTTTTTTGCTATCTTTACATTTAAACCACTCAAACTATAAGTGTGTGCCACTTAATATTCTTTTTTATTGATTTAATAAAATGCATGTTTTTACTGTGCCACTTTGATAGTATAAATTTTAATTAGTACTATTTGAGTGGTATTTTAACAAAGTAAGAACAAATTAAAAAAAAAGTTTGAGAGAATTACTAAATTTACCACGTGTCTTGATTTTTATTTTTTACTTTTGATTAAAATACATTTTTACTAATATAATTATTTGACTAAATAAATATTAATCAAGAGTAAGTGGTAAAAATCTAGACTTACGGATGAGTATTTGTCTCTTTTTCCCTTTTAGGTTGAGATATTTAGGAAATATAATATGATTTTTAAGATTGGATTGACTTTTATCATGAGTCCTAAAACTATTATAAAATATAACACAGTAAAATATCTAAGTTTTGTGTTTTGACTAAAATTACGCTTGTACTTCTAGTATTTTAGATTTTGTAAGATTTTTTGTGCTTTTTTGTGTATATATTTATAATTTTTAAATATCTTAAACTGTGACAACTTATGTTTTCTAAGATATGTCAATCTAATTTCAAAACATGTGGTATTGTTGTAAAGTCCCCTTTCAGGTTTCTCCCATCACAAATTGGGTTAGGCCCAAAAAGGCCTTACTGTTGGGCCCAAAATTTCTTATGAATCTAAGCTCATCTGGACTAATGATCAAGTAGGTCCAGGTCAAGGCCCATCCTGCCCAGAATTCAAATCATTTGACTTCGTACTGACCGGTCCTTAAAAAGTGGGCCAACATTTTCTAATCTACGACAGACGGCGACGTCTTATTGGATGATGACGCAAAAAATCAAAACTAATTATTCCATAATCTCAGCCTCAGTATTCTCCATTCTCCAATAAGACTTTTTATTTAAAAGAAAAAAAACTGAATTTCCTTCAAATTACCCAACCTGTAAATCCTCCAATAGGAATTGAAAAATAAATTTTTAATTAAATTACCTAAATTAATATTTTTTTATGAATATCTCAATTTATTATTTTAATCTTTGTCATGAATAAATATCTTGTGGTGGGACAGCCATTGTTTGCTTCATTTAGTTGTTTTGGAGGAATCCTCTGTTTCTGTCTCTGCACTTTTCGATCACTAAAGAAAGTAAGAAAAAAAACGAAGCCGATCATTTCATCATTTTCTCAGTTTTGATTAATCAGATTGTGTTTATGTTTCTCTTGAATTACTCATATTTTTAGACTTTTTTTTTTTGAAAATTTTTTTTATTGAATTTTTCTCGTCCATTAATTTGTATTATCCGTATATCCTTTTTATTAGTAGTACCGCCATTTCTGAGCTCAGTTTCCGAGTAGGGTTTTTGGAGGGTCCCGATTTTGTTGGATTTTCTGGGGTTTTGGAATTCTGGAGGCTTTTCTAGGATTTGAGTTGGAATTATGGCTCGTTTGGTTCTTCCGTACAAGAGTTCGGGTTTTTTGAGGACGAGTTTTTTGGGCTTAATCTCATCCGCGCCTGTGATTAACCATTTCTTAATCATAATTAATTGTTGATTGATTAATCGTTATGTGTCTGTTTTTGTTTTCGTGTGTGAAAATGCGTCAATTATTGAAAAGTTCACATTTTTATGAAAAATTTGGAATCTTTGTCACCAAATGCTATAATTTGAGTCACGATTTTGTTCTGTTGTGTTCTTCTGATTCTTTTACATATTTAGTTTGTTGTTTCTCATTGTGAATCTTCACTGATTTTGGTTTCTCGTCCTCTTTTTGGCAGCTTCAGCCAACGTGCTGTGTTGGTTTCGAGAATTCGGCAAAAACTATCGGTAAATACCGGCGTTTTCTTTCTTCGGAGGTTTGTGGATTCCGTCTCCTCATAGTTGAATATAATGTCTTATTTTCTATTCTATGGTTTTCTTTTCCAGATTTTGTGTTTTTATTGTTACTTTTGAGTGCTTGTTACATCTGTTTGAATAGAAGATTTCTGAATTCTCTATATTGGTGTTTCTTATTTTTAGCTCACGTGCCGAAGGCATTTTCGTTTTTCATACCCTTCACTGTCTGTAAGTTGCTTTGAATTCAATGGAATCTCTTGGTGCATTGGCTTTATGTATACATGTACGCATGTTAGTTTGGTCATAACTGGTAATTCTTTGTATCTCAGAGGGCTAAGCACGTGAGCAGGAGGCTAATCTGTTCGGTTTCCACAGAAACCTCGCCCAAGCAAGTTGACGAGTCAAAAATGGATGTACCAAAAGAGATATTCTTGAAGGACTACAAGAAGCCTGATTATTACTTTGACACGGTATGTATCTAAGTGAATTATACATATTGGGTTTGAGATTTGATTTTCTGTATGTTGTACTGTCTTTGTGTACTAAAGTAGCTGCACACTTCAGGTGGATTTGAGATTTTCTTTGGGTGAGGAGAGAACGATCGTTAGTTCAAAGATATCTGTTTCCCCGAGAGTTGAAGGTAGTGGGGATTACTCGTTAAACTTATCAATTCTTGGAACTATATTAATCTTTCATATTGTGGTCGTTTCTTGTTCATTTGCATTAATTAATCAGAAAATTTCTTCATTTTTCTGTAATAGGTGTTACAACCTAGTAAAGTAGTACTCTTGTCTGTAATAGGATATTGACGCGACTATCTTGCATAGCAGGTTCTTCTTCTCCATTGGTGTTGAATGGCCAAGATATGAAGTTACTTTCACTCCGGGTCAATGGCCAAGAACTCAAGGTATGTGAATTTGGTGGACTGAATCAGTACCTGGGATTTTTAAAAAAAGTTGTTATTATAGCAACGCATTGGATTTTGCTTTTTCTACTTGATGCCTAGCTTGTCATTTCAATGTTGATACTTGACTTGTAGTTTGCGCTTAGTTACTCTCTACTCATATGGTATTATCATGTATCACTCTATATCCATTTTCTATGGTAGGAAATGTGAATTAATAGATGCTCACTGTAATCGATTTTTTTCTTGTATAGGAGGGTGATTACCGTTTGGATTCTCGCCATCTGACACTTCCTTCGCCTCCCACTGGTGTATTTACCTTGGAAATCCTTACGGAGATATATCCTCAGAAGAATACATCACTAGAGGTGTGCAACAAGACTATTGAATTTGAGAGCCTTTACAAGACGAGCGCTCTTCTTTTTTTTTTTTTGTTTTTTTTTTGGGGTGGGTGGGGGTATGTGTGTGTGTATGATATATTTTGTTCTATTTCAGGGGCTTTACAAGTCATCAGGGAATTTTTGCACACAGTGTGAAGCTGAGGGCTTCCGTAAAATTACTTATTATCAGGTTCCCTCCCTTGGTGCAGCTGTTCATTTTGTGCTCTAAATTTGATATGTTGATCAAGTCCACTAAATTAAAGTATTCCCATTCTGAGCAGGACCGCCCTGACATAATGGCAAAATACACATGCTACATAGAAGCTGACAAATCACTGTACCCTGTCTTGTTGTCTAATGGAAATCTTGTGGAGCAGGGAGACTTGGAGGTGGACTTCTGTTGTATCATGTCAAAATAATATTCTTTTTTTTTAGATTTCATTTTATATAATTTTTTTTATGCTGCTGCGACTTAAATGTAAATAGTATTATGCTTTTGTTTCAGGGTGGAAAACATTTTGCCCTTTGGGAAGATCCCTTTAAGAAACCTTGTTACTTGTTTGCCTTGGTTGCTGGGCAGTTGGAGAGCAGAGATGACACATTTGTTACTCGCTCAGGTAGGAAGGTGTTGCTGAGGATCTGGACCCCAGCGCCGGACGTTCCAAAGACTGCACATGCAATGTATTCGCTTAAGGCCGCAATGAAATGGGATGAGGATGTCAGTTTTTGCTTTTTGTATTTAACAATAATTTTCATTTTGATATCAGTTTATTCTTTGAATCTTGATTCTAAGGCCTACTACTGTTATATGATGCTGATAACAGGTTTTCGGTCTTGAATATGACCTCGATCTTTTCAATGTTGTAGCTGTACCTGATTTTAACATGTAAGTTCCATTTATAACATGGGTTCAATTTTTTATTTTGCATTCCTCATGTTGGTTTCCACACCCCCAACCCCCCCGCCCCCTAATGACAACCATTATAGTAATTGTGCTATAATTACTTACTGCCTTTTGTTTTGTAATTAATTTGCAGGGGAGCTATGGAGAACAAGAGTTTGAATGTATATTTTCTGTACAATTTGGAGTTTATACAGTAGATACTCCTCCCTTGATCTTAGTAAATTATTATTCTATATTCTTCAACAGATCTTCAATTCCAAACTCGTGTTGGCATCTCCTGAAACTGCTTCAGATGCAGATTATGCTGCAATTTTGGGAGTTATAGGGCATGAGGTTTGTTATTGACATCTTTGAAACAGTACTTATGGATCAATGTGCTGTTATGATCTGAATTCAGATTGAATTGATTTATAACATTTTTGATGTCATTTTTTGCAGTATTTCCACAACTGGACTGGCAACAGGTGGGTTCAAATATAGACATAATATTAGTATTCTTTTGTACAATATGCGTTCTCTGTGCCTTTCTTTGAGTTTATTCTTTTAATTCCAAGTATGTTCTGATGGCTACATATTAGATTTTATATCTCAATGTGTCATCTGTCTATCTCTCATTTGAAATATGTGTCGGCCATTAATTGGGGTTTAGCATTCATATTCTGGTGCTCCCATTTCCTTTTGGTTAGATTTCTTAAACATTGAAGTTTGAACTAAGCGTTTTGCTAAATCAATTCCAGAGTAACATGTCGTGATTGGTTCCAGCTCAGCCTAAAGGAAGGTCTGACCGTCTTCCGTGATCAGGTATAGCCTTTTAAATTTTTTGGTTGTATTGTGACATTTGAAACTCTATGAGAATAAGGTTTTAGATTGATATGGTAAAATGGGGGGTTTTGCCTTTTCTAATGGCTTTTGTTATCTCGTTCGTTATTGTAGGAATTTTCATCTGACATGGGCAGCCGAACTGTGAAGCGGATTGCTGATGTTATGAGGCTTAGAAACTATCAATTTCCACAGGTTCTTTCTTGAATTCTTTTGTTACTAGTATAGTAATACAGTATGTTTAATATTCATAATTACTAATTTTTTCGGCATTTTCAGGATTCTGGTCCCATGGCTCATCCTGTACGGCCACATTCATACATTAAGGTTGGAAATCAATTCCTTTTTCACTTTTGACATAGCTTATTCTTCTTAAGTTGTATAAATGTTCTAATCCTTTATCAACCTTTTTTTGGCTTTCCGTTCTTTGTTTAAGTTCCTTTATTAACTATTTGCTTTGCAATGATGTTCACTTTGCTTTTCCTACTTTGACAGATGGATAACTTCTACACAGGTAAGCTTTTACACCCACACATATAAGGTATATACATGGTTCTTGTCATGGTGAATGTTTTTATCATCTAACGTTGGGGGTTTTGGCTTTCTTGTTCAATCTTGTTTTCATATATTGATCTGGGGTCGCAACCAACTTCAACTTGCAGTGACGGTATGATTTAGTACTTATCACTGTATCTTATGAGCTTTATTTTTTCATATATGTATTCTTGTCAAGAGATATCTTACTCTTGGTTGTTTTTATTTTCTTCCTGACAGGTGTATGAAAAGGTTTGACTTTATTCAACTGCAACCTCTTTGTTTTGGTCTGTGTATTTGTATGCAAACATGTGTTCAGAGAACTGTTGTTAAAGGCATGAAGGGTTTGTTTATGTAATCCATCTTATCAGGGAGCTGAAGTTGTCAGGATGTACAAAACTTTACTGGGGAGCCAAGGGTTCCGAAAAGTGAGATTTAGTATATGTCTCAGCCTAACTGATCTTTGTATAAGTGAATAATATTTGCTTCAAAATTATAAGCTGCATTTTGAGAATTTTTATTTTTTTCCTTCCTATTCAGGGCATGGATGTTTATTTCCAGAGACATGATGGGCAAGCTGTAACCTGTGAAGATTTTTACGCTGCCATGCGTGATGCCAATGATGCAGATTTTGCTAATTTCCTACTTTGGTGTGTATTTATTTTTCTTTTCACATCTTACCTCTGGTCCCTGGGATTCAATTGATTAATTGATTGATTGTTTGGAATTTTTTATTTTTTATTTTTTTTTTGCTCAACCAATATGCAGGTACTCGCAAGCTGGCACCCCTCTTGTTAAAGTTACATCATTTTACAACCCCGAAGCTCGTACTTTCTCTTTGAAGTTCAGGTATGCAAGGTGGAAATGTTACTGTCATTTTCTGGTCTAGTTGCTGACAAATTGTGCTTGCTGGGGCATTTTCAGTCAAGAGGTACCTCCAACTCCTGGGCAGCCAGTTAAGGAACCCACGTTCATTCCTGTGGCATTGGGTTTGCTGGATTCAACAGGCAAGGACATGCCTCTATCCTCTGTGTATCATGATGGGAAATTTCAAACTATCTCAAGCAACAATGAACCGGTTTACAGTACGGTTCTTCGAGTAACCAAGGTTAGGGAAGAACTGTTATGTGAAGCTTGTGCTTGCTTAATCTACAATGTCTTCATGATATTTTGTGGCCAGCGTTGTTGTGTGGCTGGGGGTGGGTTTTTGTGGGGGGCAGGGTGTTATTGTATGATTTTTTGTCCCACGATTTTATGCATGAGAGTAGGGTATATTAGTAGTTCTGTTCTAATTTTCAGGTTAAAGAAGATATATGTGTAATCTATCTGCAACACAAGAAAACAGTAACGTTTGATATTGTTTTTACTTATTAAGATGCTAATTTTGTGTGGTGTCAAGTTAGGAGAACATCAAATTGGTTTCGTATGCATGCAAATCGCCTGTTATTAGAACTAACTAAGATGGTTTTTCTACAAATACTTTAGAAGATTTTGGTCATTTTTCCTGTACCAACCGTTTTTTTCTTGTTTTTTCTATCAAACAGAAAGAAGAAGAGTTTGTGTTCTCTGATATAGCTGAGCGTCCAATTCCATCTCTATTACGGGGATATAGCGCTCCTATTCGTCTAGATTCTGATCTCACTGATAGTGATCTGTTTTTCCTCCTTGCTCATGATTCAGATGAATTTAATCGGTTTGTATCCCAAAACTGCAACACAATCCTGTTCAACACATGAGTAACTGATTGTGATTTATTTACTGGTTCTTCCTTCTGTTCTAGTTGGGAGGCCGGACAAGTGCTGGCACGGAAGCTGATGCTCAGCTTGGTTGCTGATATTCAACAGAACAAACCGTTGGTGCTTAACCCCCAATTTCTGCATGGGCTAAAAAGCATACTGACTGACCCAAGCTTGGATAAAGTATTACTGGACATCTTTTCTTTTTTATTTTGAGATGTCTTATAGGAGATGATGAGGGAAGGATTAGCACATTGAATGAGCTTTATATTTTTTTTAATTTTTCTTTGGGATCAGGAATTCATTGCAAAGGCAATAACTATGCCTGGTGAAGGGGAAATAATGGACATGATGGAAGTTGCAGATCCCGATGCTGTTTATGCTGTTCGTTCTTTTATCAGGAAGCAGCTTGCTCATGAACTAAAAGAAGAGCTTCTTAGCACAGTACGATGCATTCTCTCATGACTTGGCAAAATCTAGATATATATGCTTCATTTTTGTTTTTTTTTGGCTTATTGTAGAAAGTTCAAATGTCTCTTGTATCTTTCCCAGGTTGCAAACAATAGGAGCTCGGAAGAGTATAAGTTCAACCATCCTAATATGGCGAGGCGTGCCCTGAAGAATATTGCTCTTGGTCTGTTTTGTCAAAATTTCTAAGAAACACTAGATTTGTTTTGTGAGCTCTTCATGGACTGACTGTGTTTATGGTTTGTTTTACCTATAGCATATCTGGCATCCCTTGAAGATCCAGAGTCTACTGAGCTTGCCCTGCATGAATATAAGTCAGCCACAAATATGACTGAACAATTTGCAGCTTTGGCAGCCATAGCACAAAACCCCGGTAAAGCTCGTGATGATGTTCTGGCTGACTTCTATAACAAGTGGCAGCATGACTATTTGGTAAACTTCTGACTTAATTGCTCTTGATTTGCTTTAGTGAACTCTTCTACTTTTCCAATGTTCTTTCATCCTTCTCTCCGGAGAGTGTATGGTGGGTCTTGAATGGGATCTGCACCTATACAAATTGAACATTCTTTTTGGTGAATTATACTGTTCATAACAAGTAGCTGAAGGGGTTAGGGGACATGAAGTGCATCACCAGATCCCCCTTTTTTTATTCAACAAAAAAAAAGTAGCCATCGTCATTCTTAATGTGTTATTATTGTTGTTGTTATTATTATTATTATTATTATTATTATTATTATTATTATTATTACTACTACGTGTTTGGGTTTAGTAAATTTTGAATTATGTCGTGTTTGAAAACAAAGTTATGTGGTGACGACCATCAATTAAAGTCTTGTTGTTAGATATTTCCCAAGTTAAACTCTACGCTATTTGTAGCTTATAGGCTCCGGCTCATCACAACTAGTGATCCATGCTAGATCGTCTCATTTATATCTGAAATGACATTTTTGCTAACCTTATGATTTGCTGCATCTTTTTATAGTTTTTGTTCTTTTCTGATACAATTTTGTTCTCTGGTGGAAACCTTTTTTGCGCTTTCAACAATAGTTTATTTTCTCTGATTCCTGTTGGGATTCCCCCCCTCCTCCTCTTTATCTTTTAGTTTTTCGTGATTTGTAAAATTATTTTCTTCTCAAATTTTCTTCAGGTTGTAAATAAATGGTTTGCACTCCAAGCCATGTCTGACATTCCTGGCAATGTTGAGAATGTTCGGACCCTCTTAAACCACCCAGCATTTGACCTCCGTAATCCGAACAAGGTATACTCGCTCATTGGAGGTTTCTGTGGGTCTCCTGTGAATTTCCATGCAAAGAACGGCTCAGGCTACAGATTGTTGGGAGAAATCGTTTTGCAACTAGACAAACTTAACCCTCAGGTCCTTTACAGAAGTCTCTTAATCTTGTGTTCTTGTCATTATTTGAATTTTTTTCTTTACATGATTGTGCTATCATTTATTTTGTTATTTAACATCGTCTTTTATTCGGATTGCAGGTGGCATCCCGCATGGTGTCAGCCTTCTCAAGGTGGAGGCGTTATGATGAAACCCGGCAAAATCACGCCAAGGTATACTTTTGCTATATTGGAACATAATTGGAGTTTTAAGTATCAAGATATCCCTTTTACCTCGGAACATAATCTTCATTGAACCATACATATGTTTTAACCGCCATGAAAATGTGTAATGACTTAATAATTATATATGTCCAAGTAGAAGCTCAGCTTCTAATAAAACCCTGCATTACCATTTCTACATCGCAACGGTGATCGAAAGATGATATGGTGTTTGCAGGCACAGCTGGAGAAGATCATGTCCACCAATGGATTATCAGAAAACGTGTTTGAGATTGCCTCGAAAAGCTTAGCTGCTTAAGTCAAAAATATATTTTGGGATGGGAACTTCATACAGTGTATCAGCCACAAGTTTCGGCTCAGAGAAATAGCCATTTTCTGGCTCCTTATGCAGCATCATCTCCTTGGTGTAATATGCTCTGCTATCTACATGCCTGCCAATCCATAGAATTGCATGTTTGCCATAAATTGGTGTACTTTTTTCTGGTTTCTTAGAAACATGTTAAAGCGCTTTGCTGGCGTACTTTCCTTTTAATAAATTATTAAAAAGCTTTCCATTTCTATTTATGTGTCAGAAAGTTTTTGGAAGCACGATTTGCTACTATTGATGAAAAAAGTCAACCTTATATTTGGAAAGGAATCATGGGATAAGTTTAGTATGGAATAAGTTTGGGAGCATTGTTGCTGAGTTGATGATAAACATGATCTTGGATAATGGTTGGTGAACTACAATAAGTGGGACAGAGACTTGAAAGCACAAATCCTGAAAAAAGGGGTAGGCAGAGTTTAGTTCACCTGCATACAAGGCTGATCAATGATAATGCTCAACGTGGCCGAGCTTGTGTGGGGCTTCATAAGCAGAGGCCAAGTTGTTAAATAAAATATAATTTTAAATAAATAAAAATATAGTTTTGTTTGTTTTTGGGTGGTGAAGAAGTATTACTTAAATTTGATTCTTTTGTTGACTGCTCAGTTGAATTGAAACAATAACCTTTTGCCTAAGTTAGGCCATAGTGCTTATCTTAATCACCTAAACTAAGAAAAGTCTTTTTTTTATTTTATTTTAAACATAGTGATAAAAGTCCTCTTGAGCTTTACCTTTTAATTATTTTAGAATAAATGGATGGAGTCTTTCTTTGACTAGCATCTTTTATCAGTTTAAGCTCTTAAACTTCTTGTTCTTTGATAATTTAAACTTTCAAACTTTTTTTCTTTGATAAGTTAAACTTTATTTGCGACCTCAATAGGTATATTTGAATTGCACCAATTTCACATCAAAGAGCAAAAGTAGTTGACATCTTTAGTTCGAGTCTCGCTAGAAAGATCTGAGTCTCGCTAGAAAGATCTCCGGATTTTTCGGCTAATGAGACTCATGAGCTGTGTTATTGTCAGGCAAAAAAAAAAAAAAAAAAAAAAAAATTTATAGCGGATTCAAATAAAGAAAGAAGGGAAAAAAATGAATCTTTTCTTGATTTTTAATTTTTCGTTATTGTATCTCCATTTTTGGAATGACATTATACAAGTTGACATATACATGAATAAAAATAAAAAAAAAAGCCATCTCAATGATTGCGGATATAGGAGGGAACTAACAAACCATGTATATTTGTCCTCAAGAAAGAAAGAAAAAGAAAAAGTATAGTAGAACTACACTTTAACCTATACTTTTTTTTTTTCTAGGTAAAACAGATAAATAGACCATAAAAGCAATGGTTTAACTTTAATTTCATACAAGGGAATCACAACGATACAATCATTCTGAAGATTCAACTGCTGTTTAAGGACTCATTATGAATTTGTTAGGGGGTCAAAAAGCCTTCCATTGCATTCAACGAAAAAACAAATATATATGGCATAGTAAAATGTGAGCTTTTCTGAAATTATGTCTGTTAAATGCATGAAATTATGGTTCTTTTGCAAGTTTAGCTTGAGCAGTTCCACCTTAACGTATGATGTCATATATATATATATATATATATATTACAATATAGGGCACTTGATGCCATGCCCCAAAAAGCATATACTACTTTTAGTTGAAGCTTTTCATGTTCTTCTTTTGCTACCTCCTCCAATCATTTATCTTGCCTCTATTTCTCAAACCAATTCCCTTTTCCCACCCATTGAGAAAGACATTATTCCGCCTTTACCGATTAACATGTGGACCCAATAATACCTAAAGCCTAAGGGATTGATGATTGTGGCTTTCCATGGGACTTAGCGTCAATCTGTAATATTTGAACCATTTTTCTTTGTTTTTAATTTTTCAATTTTATTTTAATGTTTTCTTCTGGCAATTTCATGACCATGGGACTTTTGGAGTAGGACCAACCATGCCACAAGTGATCTTTTATTCACCAAAAGAAGAAGGAAAACAAAAAAAAAATTAAGCATTTACGTGGCCTTTACTTAACTCTATAATCTTATACTTCTCGTAAAATATTGTGAAATATTTTTTTTATCTTTTCTAAATTGAATATTGTTTCTTTTAAAACGAAATAATAACTTTCAAAAAATTTTTTTTTTTTCGTAAAATAGAAATTCGTTCCTCGACTTGAGTTACTATATTCTAATTTAATTTTAAATTAGATTTTTGTTGTACATTCTTATTTCAAATATTTTTTAAACCTTTCTAAATTTAGTGGTTAAAACTTTTCTTATTTTAAATTCCATACAATTGTTGCCGTTATTTTATATCGTATGGATATTAAATGGTCATACAAGATCATTTCCAAAATTATTACCCTTTATTAATTAAAAAGTTCAACTACTCATACTCAAGATAAAAAAATTGATATAAATTAAAGTTCAACTACTCATACTCAGCAATAATAAGGTAGAAGTCAAAACCCAATAGTCAAGGTAAAAAAGTAAGAAGTGAGAAAGAAATGGAAAATATTATAACCCTTTATTAATTAAAAAGGTTTCTTTTGATATCTTTTTTTTTGGTCAAGTTTCTTTTGATATCTGAGAAAGGAAGGCTTTGGGGACACGTCACACAAAAATCAGAAAGATTATCATTATTATTATTATTTAAAAAAAGGGCCATGGCAATTGTAAATGAGAGGTGGAACAAGCATTTTTAGTAAAAAAAAAAAAAAAAAAAGAAGAAAGAAAGAAAAGAAAAGAAGAAGAAAAAGAAAGATCACGGAGTTATTAGTTCATAAAGTTGGAGGGTAAAAGTGAGAAGAATTTTGGAAATGTGGGACCAAGATCTCTGAGATAGTGGCGGACTTGGGCACGGAAGCCATCATTGACAAAGGCGACGCCCGCACGCGCGCTCTTTGACCAATTAACGCTGCGAGCCAATAAATTTCTTCATCAACAAAAAGACAATTATTAATTCCCAACTGTATAACTATTGTTATTAATCCCACGATAATAATTGTTGTCCTATTGCTTTTACCAAACTAGCCTCAGTACACGAGAAAATTTACAAGCCGGCAGAATGCAAAACTTTATATATACTTTCGTTCTTTTTAGATAATAATAAGGGCTTATTATATTAACATCATTGTGTTTTACTAAAACAAAAGTGACACCTCTTGACCAAACATAATTACACCAATACCTCTTAAACTTAACTATGTTAAATTTAGACAAAAATATCTATTAAATATCAGCCATTGATCTAAAAAAATCAGATCTCAACCCCCTATATTCACAAGTTCCTAGTTGAACTAAAAACCCATTACCAGCCCTATCCCTCGGCCACCCCCGTGACCGTCCAGCTCACCAAAGCCGTCGTAGACGCCAACGCCGTTTTGCCCCGAGCCTTCGTCCGTGTCCCAAACCCCTAACCGAAACTAATAATAATGATAAAATAATAATAATAATAATAATAAAGCATCATGTATGATTGATAATCTCTATTGATATTATTTAATTAGAATATCCAATTACATTAAATTTATGTCAGGATAAAATATATATAAACTCGGAAGAATATGATGAATATATGATGCAATATCATATTTTTTGTACTTCTCATACAATATAATCAAAATAAATCTTCTATAACAAGAGATCCATATCGATGTTGTGTAATTTCAATTTGAAGAAATATGATGAAGATATGATATTTTGTTGAAGCTATAATAATATAGAAGGATACTAATAACAATTAATTATTATTATTATTAATACTGCCAATATAGCGTAGCAGATAAATGGCATGGTAGAATCATGGGGTTATTTTCGTAAAATTGTGTGATAGATAATACTGAGATATACATGAACGAAAAGATTATTAAAAAGTGTTCTGGTATTATAGCGAGGAAAAACAAGTCATTGCCGTGTTTGACCTCCAAAGCCTCTTCGCACCAAAAAAACTCCAAATAATAATATAAATATTAAATCAAACACGCAAAATAAAGACTAAAAATAATGTTAAAGATCTCATCATAAACAGATCGAGATTTCGATTTCGTATTAATATAGCAATTCATTTTCACTTTGGTTTGTGAATCAGAATTCCAAATTTCTTCTGAATCTTGCTCATCAATCTTCAAGAGTTCTTCTCTCGTTTGTTTCTCGAGAAAATTCTGGTGCTTTCTTCGCCGAGAAAATCAAATGAAAAACGAAAAATTTCTGTGAGGAGTGAAGCGGAAATTTGTTCAACAAGGATAGGAGATGAGAGGCGCGAGTGGCGGAGGAGACTCGAGAACCATGAACAACGCCTTGGAAACTATAAACGCCGCCGCCACTGCAATCGCCATGGCGGAGAATCGTGTTCCTCAAGCCACGGTTCGGGTAAATTTTCTCTCTTCGTGTATAAGTTGGAATCATCGCTCTGTGAAATCTTTCTCTTTTTATAGTTGTTTCTTTGATTTGATTGTGTTTTGTGATCAATTCGAGTTTGGAATGTTTGATTTACGATATAAGTCTTAGCTATGGTGGAATTCATATCAGCTTGATTTCAACGTTGAGTAAATTCTCGCTTTCTTTCAATAGAAAGGATGGTTTTTTGGTTTGTTACTTTTAAATTATGTTTCAGTGTGAAGTTCTGAACTCATCACTGTTTGGTAGTAAAGCTTTGATTTTTTTTAAGTGATTTATAAGTAAATATATTGAAATGCTCTGGTATGATGGAAAAATAATGTTTTTAGGAATCGAGTTTTGGCATCAGAAGGTCTTCTAATGATTGATATTATCACTCTAGATACAGAGGGAAGTTGAGTTTTTTTTGTGCTAAAAGTTGTGTCATTTTCTGTCATACAGAAGAGAAGGTGGGGTGGCTGCTTGAGCATATATTGGTGTTTTGGAACTCCAAAAAACAGAACGCGAATTGGGCATGGAGTTCTTGTACCAGAAACAGCACAACCTGGAAACAGCGCTCCAAGAGCCGAAAATTCAACCCAAACGCATGCAGTTATACTTCCCTTCATTGCTCCTCCCTCTTCACCTGCATCTTTTCTCCAATCGGAACCTCCTTCGGCCACACAATCGCCAGCCGGTTTGCTTTCACTCACTTCTGTCTCTGCCAGTATGTACTCCCCGGGCGGGCCTGCTTCAATTTTTGCCATTGGCCCTTATGCCCACGAAACGCAATTAGTGTCACCACCCGTCTTCTCAACCTTCACAACTGAACCGTCAACTGCTCCTTTCACCCCTCCCCCCGAGTCTGTGCATTTGACGACACCTTCCTCACCCGAGGTTCCGTTTGCACAGTTGCTTGACCCAAATATCCACAACGGTGAACCTGGTCAGAGATTCCCAATATTCCACAATGAATTCCAGTCTTACTATTTCCAACCTGGAAGCCCTATTGGCCAACTTATATCGCCAAGCTCGGGCATCTCAGGTTCTGGTACATCTTCTCCTTTTCCCGATCCAGAGTTTGCTGCACGTGGTCCTCACTTCCTCGAGTTCCGGACAGGTGACCCTCCGAAGTTATTGAACCTCGATAAGCTCTCCAAATTTGATTGGGGCTCGCGACAAGGTTCTGGTTCTTTGACCCCAGATTCAGTGAAGCCCATATCTACATTTGAGGTTGCACCACACCTGAAACCCAATGGCAGATGCCGCAATGCTGAAAATGTTGCTGACCGGAGAGTCTCTTTTGACGTAAGCACAGAAGATGTTATAAGATATGTGGAAAAGAAGACCGTCCCATTGGCTGAAGCTATGTTAACATCTTTAAAAGATACTACAATGGGTCAAAGAGAAGAGAATTCGGATTCCAACAAAGTGGAAGAAATTGGTTGCGAGAATAGAGTTGGTGAGACATCCAATGAAGAGCCAGACAAAGCTCCAACGAGCGGGGAGGAAGTACTGCAGCACCAGAAGCATCGATCCATCACTCTCGGTTCTTCCAAAGAGTTCAATTTTGACAATGCCGACGCTGGCGATCTACACAAGTCGGATAGCGTCTCTGACTGGTGGGCCAATCAGAAGGTTGCTGGGAAGGAGGGTGCACCTTCTCAAAATTGGTCTTTTTTTCCCATGATTCAGCCTGGTGTCAGTTAACTTGTATGGTTGGTTGCACTTGAACTTGATGCTTCCCTCTCCGCGGAGCAGGATGATTTGGTTATGCAAACCAACAATGCCACAATAGGCTCAGATTTTATAGACAATTTTTTGGTTTCTAAAATCAGAAAGTGAATAACCCGTAGAAACTAGAAAGTATCAGTGCAGGAATTACAGGCTATTTTTGTACATTGTGACCTCAAGACAGGGGAAAGGATTGTTCTAAGACTGGGGGTAGTGTATAATTTTTATCTTAGGCGCAAGTAGAAAGCAGGTTAACGGTAACTTCTTGCTATCTATGATTTTATGCCCATCTCTTTTTAACAGAACTAAACAATTGTGTAATACAAATAATGCTCTTATCCAGTGGTTGTATTTCTGTATACAGGGAAAGAGGTAAAACAAAAGTGCAAAGCTTGTTGTTAATCGCATCTTTTTCAGTTTTTGGCTGCTAGATATTCCAACATGAGAAGTTGATGTAAAATATAGGGATTAATTGAAGTGACATTCGTTTTTTATATACTATTATAAATATGGGTTTTGCCGAAAAGGTTGTTGTTGTTGTTGTTGTTGTTTTTGTTTTTGTTTTTTTTGTTTGTTTTGTTTTTGTTTTGCTCTTTCTATCTATAAAGATAAAGCTGTATCTGGACGAAGACAAAACGAGTCTCATCACACGTGTTGTTCTAGAATTCAACTATTTGGCACCTAATAGAAGGAACGAAAGAGGAAGAAATTCTTTTCAAGCAAAAAAAAAAAAGAAAAAGAAAAGAAATTCTTTCCTTCGAGCCAGTTAATTGGGTCGGGTTTGTATAAATCTATTTATTAATCATGTTAAAAAATATCAATTTTAATATGACATATTTATTAAATGTGTTAAAAATATCAACTTAAACGTGATTAATTTATTAATTGTGTCAACCCGTATAAATTATTAAAATTAATATATTGAATAAATAACTAATATAATATTAACTTATTTAACACGATTAAGATATATTTAACATGTTTATTAATTAATTTATCTTTTTTTAAGGAAAATAAATGAATTTTACCTACAAATATTAAAATTCACATTATTTATATTTAATATATTATAGAAACTTTCATATTATATGATATATCATTAGATTATAGATGATACATATAATTAATCATGTCAATTTATATCACTTCGTGTTAAGAGATCAACTTAAAACTAACTCATTTATTAATCGTATTAATTTAATTATAATATAAACTCATTTATAATAAATTTAAATTCATTGACGGATCGGATTGCAAGCTCTAGAACTAGTAAATGCCTGTACGATTTCAGAAAACCCAAACAAATGGAAAAGAAGCTTCTTTTATTGTGCCATTCACAAATTCTTTGTCCTTTTCTTGGAACTGCGCCATCTTAATTTGAGCTGACTTTTGACGACTGTATTTTAAGGCATCCGAGTACTAAGTTCTTGCAGGAACCTTCCTGGAATTGGGCAAAAGAAAGAGAATGTTCCTTAAGGTCAAATACAAGCCACTTAGGGGTTGTTTTTTTGGAGTGTAATTTGAGTGTAATTTTTGAGTTGAATTTGAGTTATAACTTGAGTTGAAGTTGTAACTTGAATAAAGTTGAGTAAAATTGAATAAAGTTAAAACTTAAAAGAACATGAACTTGAATAAAGTTGAAACTCGAGTTATCTTTTTTTGAGTTTTTTAGACAAAAGAACAACCCCTTAATTTCATTGATCTAGAATGTCCTTCGTCAGCAACATAAATTATCATTAACAACATCGACTCTCCCACGCCCGCCCCCCCCAAAAAAAATCACAATTCTGTAATAAAACGAGCATATGGGGATGTAGCTCAGATGGTAGAGCGCTCGCTTAGCATGCGAGAGGTACGGGGATCGATACCCCGCATCTCCACTGTGTTGCGGTTTTATGCTATTATTCTCCACCATAATTTTAAACGACATAGGAAGATCAAACGACAACTTTACAAGAACGAGAAGAAAAGGCAAACGACAATGTAATGACGAAATAGAAAATACACCAACCGTATTGGAAATGACAAAGATATGATCAAGCCACATTTATAAGGAAACGACAACCGTATAGAAAATGGCATTGACTTGCAAACGACATCGACCCAAAAACGACTGTGAAAAAAGCCCATAATATAACGTAAAGAGGCGACATTACAAGGAAAACAACAACAATGACAAACGACAACGTGCATAGGTTTTAAAAATAACAATAATAAAAACATATTTACCTGAAACAACTACAATTATAAGAAACAATAGTTACATAAAACTAATAATTGTAACCATGACACAGAAAACTAAAATAATTTTAATACGACAACAAAGAAAAAGGAAAAATTAAGAAAAATGACAATCACGTAGAAACACGATGTGAATTAAAAACGACATCAAAATCTAAAGGATGAAGAATGTAAGGCGAAAGCGACAAATGAGAGAACAAGATGAAGTATATAAAACGACATGAACAGTAAAAGAACAATTAAAAAAATTAATGTGAAAGCCACAATAACAATAAGAAACGACATCATTTAAAAAAACAAACGAGAAAATTACTTATTGGCATAAACGACAAAGAAAAAAAAAAGGAAACATAAGTGAATAAGACTAACAATATCAAACCACATCTAGAAGAAAATGTTGTTAACATGAAAAAAACGGCAGTAAGTGCAAAGCGACAACGTAACCCAAACAAACGACATCAGCTGGAAAACGAAACATATGGAATTGGAATCTGCATAAATGAAACCCAAATCAAATAATTTCTCACACAAAAAAGAAAAGAAAAAAAAAAGTCAGTTTGAGTTGTCGATTTGTGAAAAATAGGTTGCCACCCTTCTTTATGAAAGAAGAGTCAGTCCCAACTAGATTAGCAAAAAAAAAGTCGCTCGTAACTAATTAACAGTCCAAGTTGGACGGCTACAATTTTATTTCCATCTATTTTTATTTAACATTTTTCTAGTAACGTATCATTTTGACCAAAGAACGTTCGTAATTAACCACGTTTTCTTGTGTAAGACCCAAGAAAAAGCCAACCCCATATCTTTGACCTTCTAGAAATCCTCTCTCTTTCTCTCTCCTCTTCATCACATATATATAAGCCCCAACCCTTTTCCTGTCAAAGCACAACCGCCGCCATCTCCGCCGATCGCCGTCACTTCTTTGTTTCTCTTTCCTCCATTTTTGCACAAAAATGCCACCTTTCGGAGGTTCAGTACCTTCTTCGTACGGCTCCAACAGCAGCAACAGCTCGGATTCCAACATCATCACCATCGATGTTGGCGGTCAGCTCTTTCAGACCACCAAGCAAACCCTAGCCCTCGCCGGACCAGACTCGCTCTTCGCTAGGGTGTCGGAGCCGCCGATTTCTTCGTCCCATCACAGCGTCCCGTTCGTCGATCGCGACCCGGAGCTCTTCTCGGTCTTCCTCTCTCTCCTCCGCACAGGTAATCTTCCGTCGAAAGCTAGGGTTTTCGATATCCAGGATTTGATTTTCGAGTCCCGATTTTACGGAGTCGAGGATCTTCTGATCAATTCGGTGTCGAATCCCTCTCAATTCGAGGCGTATAACCTCGAGAGGTCCGCGATTTTGTCGATGAACGGCCGGGACTCACCGTCGGCGATCGTGACGACGCCGTTCGGGTCGGTCCACGTCGCGCACGGGAGCAAAATCACGTCGTTCGATTGGTCTCTGAGGAAGAAAAGGACGATCTTGACGCAGTTCGCCGCCGTGGATTCGATGCTGGCGATTTCTCCCTCCGTGGTCGCCGCCGGTGCGACGGACTTCTCCGGTCTCCAGATTCTCGACCTCGAGAACGGCTCCGTCAAGAAGACTCTGAGTTGGGAGAACGTGACCAGGTCTAGCTCAACGGTCCAAGCAATTGGATCGAATCAGGAGTCTCTCTTCGTGAGCTTTGAATCAGGTCGGAGGAACTCGAATTCCATTGTGGTTTATGATTTGCATAGCTTGCGTCCGGTGACCGAGATCGCTCACAACGAGATTTATGGCGCTGAGATCAACTCCGCAATCCCGGCAACAAAACTGAACTGGGTTTCTGGAAACAGCCTTTTAATGGCGTCTGGTTCCCACAGCGGTCCTTCAGGAGTGTCGGGAAACATAAAGTTTTGGGATGTTAGGTCCGGGAATATCGTTTGGGAGCTAAAAGAGAATGTCGATTGCTTCTCTGATGTTACTGTTTCGGATAACTTGTCATCAATGTTCAAGGTTGGTGTGAACTCAGGCGAAGTTTTCTTCGCGGATTTGAGGAATTTGGGTGCTGAGAATCCGTGGGTTTGTCTCGGGGATGGTAGAATAGCGTATAATGGGAAGAAGGAGGGTGTTGGGTGCAAGATTGAGAGCCATGGAAGTCAAGTGTTTTGCAGTAAAGCCGGGGATATTGAGCTCTGGTCAGAGGTGGCAATGGGGTCCGTGAAGAACAGCGAAGATGAGTTGGGGGAGAGAGTGTTCAGGAAGAACTTGATGGGGAAAATGAAGGACATGGGCGGCTCCAGGATAACCAATTTGGCTTTTGGAGGTAATAAGATGTTTGTAACAAGGAAGGATCAGCAGAGTGTTGAGGTTTGGCAAAGTTCATCTGGGGGATTTTGATTGATTTTGCTATATAGATCAATTATATTGTTAAAAAATGATCTTGTAATTTGTAAATAGAGTTCTTTGTTTGAATTATTTGTGTCTGATGTTGTAATTTATCAGGCCTTTGATTCTTTATACATTCATTTTTTTTTAAGAGTCAGTTTTCGAATAATTTCTCTATAACATATGTTTGTGCCATTGTATCTTTGCTAGAATTCTGTTCTGTTTTCATCACAGCAGGATTATGTTTTGATTTAAGGTGTGTGGTGCTTACTGATTTGTTCTGTGGCATTTGTTACTCTTTTTACCTACATTCTTTTGGTCAATCTTCATTCTTGTAAAGCATGCATTAGATGTTATTGGCTTTCTTGTAAAGCATGCATTAGAGGTTATTGGCTTTCTTGAAAGGACGAAGAAATGAATTTGGTATAAGAAAAGTCTCAAGCGCGAGCTTAAGAAAGGGGTTAATTTCAATAATAGCACTTCTCAATAAATAATTATTAATTTTAGTACTTTTACAATTAGTATTGTCATGTTAGCAGTGTAAAGTAAAATGACTTCTATGCCACGTAAGTTAAAATTATCATTTAAAAGCACTTTAAAGAAACTCTCAACTCTTTCTCGCTCATTCTCTCACTCTTTACACCTCATTTTCAGTTCTCTCTCTTTCTCTCAAGTTTAGTCTCTCTCTCTACTCGGTCTCTCTTTTTCCTACGTCCTTATTCTCTCGTCACCAATACTCCGGTTGTGCACAGATCGAGGTTGGTACACAATTTTTTTTTCTTTTATCTTTGTCTTTTTAAATTTATTTTTTAGAAGACTTAGTATATAGAATTTAAAAAAAAATGATTGGGTTGAACTTAATGTGATAGGAATTGAAAATATCCATTGTCAATTTGAGATTTTAAATGGTTTATAATTAATATGTAAACTGATTGTAACGACCAACACGTCAAAAACATAGTTGACCTTGAGAGTCATAGTATTATGACTCATAGTGTTATATGTTCGGTCATAATACTATGATCAGTCAGTCATAACAGTATGAGTCATTATCTCTAAGTTAAATTATAACAATATGAGTCAAAATGGCCGGTCATAGTATTATGACCGTAAGGCAGTCATAGTGATATGACCATCCGGTCATAATATTATGACTGAAATGACTCATAGTGTTATGACTGACACACTATGATTGCCTTATGACCGGCCATTACACAGTGTTATGACTGGCCATTTCTAATGATTCGATGACGACTAGGAGTAATTGCATGTTGATTAATAGTTATTGTTTTTGAATTATTTAGGAATGGCTGCTTGATTGAACGTTTTCATCAAGTACAATGGATATTAGGACCGTGTTTCAAGATACGTCAATTGTGAAATGAAGGGGATATTGGTCCCCACCAACACAACTTATATTGATTTTATAGATTTGGTGAGAATGTGCTTGGGATTCGGTCACAAGGAAAAAGTTTATCCTTAAGATAGTGTTGTTGAAGACGGGAAAACTCTTGTGAAGATATCTTCTGACTATGATGTCAGATTCTATCAACGACATCTCTTCCTCCAAAGCCTTTCTTTTCTTCTAAGATGACAAAAAATGGTAAAAAAAAAAACAATAAATACAAAAAAAAACCAAGAAAAGCAAACAAAGTTGTTAACAAAAGTATTATGACTAAGACACTAAGAGTCTGACCATTGAGCAATCATAGTACTATGACCGACGGTCGTAATTCTATGACCGCCCATCATGTAGGCTCACTCATAGTGTTATGACTGATGGTCGCCCATAAAAAAAGTACTGTGACTAGCACACTAAAAGTCTGACAATTGTGCGGTCACATTACTATGACTGAGGGTCATAATGCTATGACCGCAAGGCAGTCCCACTATGAGCCTAATAATTATGCGGTCACATTACTATGACCGATGGTCATAATGTTATGACTGCAGGCTCATCAGTCAGACAATCGCACTATGCGCATGCCTGCCTAATGGGTGGTCATAGTAATTATGACAGTCGGTCATATTACTATGACCGTACTTATGACCAGTCATAATAAAATTACCAAGCGGTCATAATAATATGACTAGCCATCAAGCAGAGTCACAGACCAAATAAGGAGCACAATGAAAATCCAATGACCCCCAAAAATTTTAAATAATTGACCTTATCTGCTTTTATCTCCTCCTCCAAAGCCTTTTTTTTCTTTTAAGATGACAGAAAATAGTAAAAGGAAAAAAACAATAAATACGTAAGAGAGAAAAAAAACAAATAAACAAAAAAAACCAACAAAGTTTTCACTTTTGTCTCGGAATTCGCCATTGACCTTGTCTGTTTCGTGGCTGATTTATTCGGCGAAGAGGGGGAGGTTTTCTCTGTTCGTTCTTCTCCGACGAAGAGGTTTAGGCGTTGATTTCTCTGGTGGAGGTTCGTCCGTTCTCGTCGTGTGATTGCGTGGGTTCTCGCTATCGTGGGTTCATTGGTGCTCAAGGTGGTAAACGGTGGTAGACGAGACGATGGTGGTCGTTGGGGTTTCTTGGTCTCTGTGCACACCCGCGTTCGTTTTCCTCCTGCTCTCTCTACTTTGAACATTTGAATTATAAAAGCCTTCATAATATATATTTATATATATATATATATTAAATGCTTTAAAATTAAAATGGGAAACAATTGTCATTTTAACTCAAATAAAACTGATAAAGTCCCACTTTTATTGAATGATGATGCTAATTGTGAAAATATATAAAAATAAAAATAAAAATAATAATTATTTATTCAAGAGTCATATTATTAAAATTAATCCGCTTAGAAAATAGAAAGTACTCATTCGCCAGTTCCTTGTAACAACTTCACAGGCCCTTCACAAAAAAAAAAAAAAAAAAAAAAAAAAGAAGAGAAAACACACACGCTTTCAAAGGCCTGGCCCTTCACTTACATGAAGCCTTTGAATCACAAGCCCATCGGCATAGCATAGTAGCATGATATGTCTCTATATAGACAATTCAGAGAAACACGGTACATTATGGCTTATGCTATACATTATCACCACAATAGATACAATAGTATATAAGCAGTAATAAATTAATACAGGGAAAAGAATCTCACACTGTTAGAAAAAGCAAGAAGAAGTAAAGGTAAAAAAAAAAAGAAAAGAGAGAGAGTTTCAACCAAAATACGTATCGGAAAATAATAGAAAATATATCAATATAAAAAACTTAAGAAAGTATATAGGCAAATTTTTAATTATAGAAATTAATAGGTCATAACTTATCAAGTTATGATTTAAAATCAGATAAGTTATGGATAAACTTGTCAAGTTATGGTTTATAGCCAGACAAGTTATAGACAATTATGGACAATAACTTATTAAGTTATGGTTCATAACCAGACAAGTTATGGACGAAAACAGTAATTTGACCTATTTATTAACTTATGTAAACTATTGACTTATTAATTTTAATTCATCTCAAGTCTTGACCTATTTTCCTCTTTCTCCCGTAAGTATTTTAGTTGAAACCCAAAATAATAATGGCCAAATTTACAAATTTAAGTTAATAATTTTAATTATAAATTTAATTTTTGTGAGAGAATTCATTGACGAGACTTTAGAATTATGAGTTCACGTACAGGTCTTTAGAAAAAATTCAAAAGCATCTCCCGAATTTTATCAAAATACTATCCAAAAGATTTAACTAATAACATAGTATACTTTTACGTTGGTACGGGAAGGCATACAGCTAAAACTTTACATATTATTTACAGAAATGGATACATAAATTATGACAAAAAATTTAAACAAATATTATATGTGCAAAGCAATAATTATATGTTCTCATTATGACAAAAATGATGTGCATTATGAACATAAATGAAATGAAAACTTTATGATTTGTATTAAACGTTAAATATTTGCCTTAGAAAAAACGTTGAACATTTGAAAAAAAAAAAATTGAGTAAAGAAATTTTAAAAAACTGCAAAATATGCAGGAAAGTGATAATGGTGAAGAAGTTAAGGGCTTGTTCTTTTAAAGTTTAACTTGAGTATAATTTTTAAGTTGAATTTGAGTTATAATTTAAGTTGAAGTTATAACTTGAGTTTGTGTTTGGTTGTGTATATTTGAGTTATGGTTTGAGATAAGAATCTTTTTGAATTTGTGTTTGAGTGAGTCAAAACTTAAATTTATATTTAGATAATATTTTAATAAAAACTCAATACTGATGGAAAATTCTAATAGGATATATGGGTGGGGTTTTATTCATTTTTTCGTTGTTAACGCATAGAAAAAAAATCATCTCAATCAAAATTAAAACGAAAAAGTTATAACATTTTTAAGAATAGAAAAAATACTATTCATTAATTTGAGTTTGAGTTTCTGAACTCGAGTTGAAGGGAAAATTTGAACTCAAATTTTAGTCCCAAACTCAAATACAAACTTAAAAAAATATAAATTCAAATAAAGTTATAATTCAAATCGTCTTTTTTTGAGTTTTTGACTCAAAAGAACAAGTCATAAATCATTTCAATTGCAATGACAAGTCAAACAAAACATTTTATTTAAAAATTAATTATCAGATAAAGAAAAGGCTGAAATCAAATCAAATCAAATCTATTACAAAAGAAAGGTCAACATGCAAAATAGATTGAGAAAAAATTCGCCCACAATTACAGCAAAAATCACTGTATAAGGAATGCGTACAAAATAAACAATAAAACCCAATATTACACGTTCCTTATTATTTAAAAGCGATATTTTTGTAATATTATATACAAGTAGACATTTTTAAATTCAGGACTTAATAACATAGATATTTTATGTAATTATCGCTTTTCCCTATCTTGTCAAATGAAAAGTCTAATCCAAAAATTCGACCATAAATTTTACATAATAACAAAACCTTAACCCAAAAGTCGACCATTAAATTTTACATAATAACGAACTGATCCCTGATTTGGGAAAAAAGTTTTCATATTAAAGATTTAGCATCATTACACCGGCATTTCACAACTGCTCACCAAATTAACCTACCAATACCATGTCCTAATCTCGAGCACTAATGGGCTTGTGTTATATACGCACATACAAAAGCAATATATAAAAATTTGACAAAATAAGACATGAATATATATATATATATATATATATATATAGTTGGAAAATGACTTGTTAAGCCATATTAAAGGCCTAGTAAGGCCCATTTTGCAAAGGGGCTCAATTGGAAAGGGGGTGCGAATCGGTTCCTTGTGCACGAGTTTAAAAACTCTGACATACACAAGAATACGATAATAGAGACTAGGAATGGATCGTTATTTGGACATGTATTTCCATGTAAGACTAAGGAAGATGAGCCAAGTTCGTCAAAACGAATTTTTGAGACTATCATAGAAGATTGTAGTCAAAATTCTGAAAATGATGAAAATGTAGAAACAGAGGAAGAGCCTAGACAAAGTAAGAGGGCAAGGATAGAAAAGTCTTTCGGACCGGATTTTCTAACCTATATGCTAAAGACTGAACCTCAAACGTATAAAGAAGCTGTGAGCTCAACTGATGGTCCTTTATGGAAAGAAGCCATAAAGAGTGAGATAGATTCCATCTTACAAAATCATACTTGAGAACTAGTAGACCTTCCACCAGGAAATAAACTACTAGGTTCTAAATGGATTTTTAAATGGAAAATGAAGACAGATGGATCAATTGACAAGTATAAGGCCGGACTAGTAATAAAAGGTTATAGACAACGAGAATGCCTTGATTACTTTGACACGTATTCTCATGTGACGAGAATAACATCTATAAGGATGATACTAGCGATTGCTGCGCTGCGGAATCTTGAAGTTCATCAAATGGATATGAAGACAACCTTTCTAAATAGAGATCTGGAAGAAGAAATCAACATGGAACAACCTGAGGGTTGTGTAGCTCCAAAAGAAGAGAAAAAAGTCTGCACATTGGTAAAGTCTTTGTACGGACTGAAACAAGCTCCAAAATAATGACATAAGAAATTTGATGATGTCAAATGTATTCAAAATCAATGAGTGTGACAAATGTGTTTATGTCAAGAATACAGAAGACGGTTATGTCATTCTTTGTCTATATGTAGACGACATAATAATTGTATGTAGCAATGATCGGATGGTCAAATCTACCAAATACATGTTCAACTCAAGGTTTGACATGAAAGATATGAGACCGGCTGATGTGATTTGGGGGATCAAAATCAAAAGGGTGACTGATGGTCTCATATTGACACAGTCACATTACATGGATAAGATACTTGACAAGTTTAATAAAGATGATTCTGGTATAGCTAGAACTCCTATTGATATAAGTCAACATCTGTCCAAAAACATATGAGAAAGCATATTCCAGGTGGAGTATGCTAGAGTGATTGGCAGTCTGATGTACTTAATGAGCTGTACAAGACCAGATATTACTTTCACTCTAAGTAGATTGAGTAGCTTCACGAGTAACCCAGGAGATGACCACTGAAAAGCAATTGTGAGAGTACTGAGGTACTTAAGATATACTCGTGATTATGGACTGCATTACACAAGAGAACCTGTTGTTTTTGAAGGATACTCTGACGCAAGTTGGATATCCGATACACAAGATTCTAAGGCTACCAGTGGATATGTATTCATTTTGGGTGGTGCAACTATTTCATGGAAATCCTCTAAGCAAACGGTAATAACCAGATCCACGATGGAAGTTGAGTTTGTCGCATTGGATAAATGTGACGAAGAAGCTGAATGGTTTAGACATTTCTTGGAGGACATTCCGGATTACCCAAAGCTTGTACCTGCAATTTGCGTACATAACGATTGCCAATCAACTATTTGTAGAGCACATAATACGATGTATAATGGTAAGTCTAGACATATACGTCTTTGACATAATACCATTAGACAACTGATCTCAACGGGAGTCATAGTCGTTGACTATATAAGGTCAAAAAATAATATTATAGATCCGCTGACCAAAGGACTGAATAGAGATCAAGTTGAAAAAATATTGAGAGGAATGAAATTAAAGCCCATGGAATAAATAGGTCAAAGCAAACCCAACCTAGCTCACTGGAGATCCCAAGATCTAGGTTCAATGAGACAACTAAATTGTATTAACCAGCTGAGTTCACTGTGGGGGTAACCCCAACCTATTCCTATTATGATAATAGTGAAACCCACATGAGAGAGGTTAAACAATGGGTTTTAATGATTCTTATGCGTCGGATACGTCAGGAATCTGAGCGGACTAATACGGGTTACTCTTCATTAAGAAATCACCTATGTGAGAGAGAAGTGTGGCCGCTTCAAAGGAGAATTGTAAGGGCTCAATTCCAGAACCAGGTAGATGTTTATAGCCAAAACGAACATAACCATGAGAACAGAATTGTGTCAGGAAGATGTCTGTGTGAGGTATAATAACGTTTACACGAAGGCAAAACAGTTCAAGGACATCACGTCTACTAGTCAGCCAGTAAAGTTTATGTATTCTCACAGGGGAAGGTTCAAGGGGTAACACCTACCTATGCTTTGTAGGCATCGACTGTAGAACTCTATCATCGTGTCGAGTATGTGTTTTTCTTGTCATTAATCAATTTTCATTTATGTGGGGGATTGTTAGAAAATGGCTTGTTAAGCCCTATTAAAGGCCCATTGAGGCCCATTTTGTAAAGGGGCCCAATTGGATTTTGGGACGGGTCTCGATGGATTTGCGTTCTCCGTCGCGAGGAGATCAAAATCGATTATTCATACACTTAAAATGAATATTGAGTGAATGAAAAATTGATGTTCTAAGTATGTCACTTGGAGTGGTAAATGTAGTTAAAAATTGTAAAAATCCCACATTGGCTAGGAATGAAGTCTTGGTGGTATTTATATGTGATTGTACTTTGAAGCCTAGGTAAGCATGTATACTAGAGAGGCTCTCTCACGCACAAGGGGGTGCGAATCACGGTCCCGTTGGGTTAGGGGCCCAATGTGTGCGACTTGTGGACATGAATGCTGGATTGAAAAACCCACTTCGTGCGGGCTTTGTTTTGCAATTTTTCCTTTTAACTTTTCAACTGAAATCTGAAACTGCTGCATTAGTGGATGATTAACTCTGCATTAGTGCAGGGTGCAAAAACTACATCAATAACCAGCATTATTGCTTAGTTTATGGACATTTAACCTCCGAATCTGGTCATATTTTGGAGCAGATGCATCTGAAAGTTTCAGAGGCTGTAACCTCTGAATTGAATCACCATTAAGCTGTGAATAAATTAGATTTATTCACCATTATTCCAAGTTTGTAACATCCCCTGCAACATGATATATAAAGGGGCTTCTCCAGCCATTTGAGAGCACTTATTCACATAACTCTCCTCTTTGTTCTCTCATTTTCCTTTGAGTCTTTCTTGCAGTTCTTTGTAGTTCGGTTTTGGTGATAGTGGGAAGGTACAAGTTCTAGTTCGCCGGACGGTTCTGATAGTGCTTTGAGCTACCGTCGTTGTCATTATATCCAGGGAGATGGACGTCCAACGTTACCTAATGCACTCGCCAGAGGGGCCGAATCTGTTTTAAGGAAAGCGTGGTTCACGTGCCTCGACATCCTTGCAATTTCATTTTTTAAGTTTGGTAGAAAGGTTGAATTAGTGTTCTACAATTTCGTTATTTTGATCTTGCAAAAGTTGTTGTTATTCTATGTATTATCCATATTTTTGCTAACAATCTTGAAACAGATTCGGATTTATATAAAGGAGGACTTGGCAGGAGGAAAGGAAAAAATAAACGTTTTTTTTTTGTTGTAGGAAATTTTTACCTATTTCTTTGCTAACTTGGAAATTTCAGTTTTAAAGAAATGGCTGACAATGTGAACGTGGGTGTTCCTGCTGGAAGCAACACCATGACGCCTGAGCTGTCACTTGTGGGACAAACATATGTCTCGGTCCCGATCCCTGCTTTGACCTCGACGCGACCTTCGCCGGTCTCAGTTTCTGTGAAGCATAATGAAAAGCCTGATAAATTCGGTGGGCTGAATTTTAAGACTTGACAACAAAAAATGTTATTTTATCTGACAACGTTGAATCTTGCGAGATTCTTGAAAGATGATCCTCATACTGTTAGAGAGGATGAAGTGGATGCTTAAGCATTCCACGCGGCATGAAATCATTCTGACTTCCTGTGTCGGAACTATGTCCTTAACGGCTTGGCTAATGGGCTTTACAATGTGTATAGCTAAAAAAAACAACTAAAGAATTATGGGAATCATTGAACCAGAAATATAAGTCCAAGGACGCGGGTGCTAAGAAGTTCTTAGTAGGCCAATTCTTGAATTACAAGATGGTTGACTCGAAGACTGTTATTAGTCAAGTTCAAAAGCTCTAATTGATAATTCATGAGATACATACTGAGGGAATGGCTATTAGTGAATCCTTTCAGGTAACTGTGCTGGTTGATAAGCTACCCCATCTTGGAAGGAGTTCAAGAGCTATCTGATGCATAAGAGGAAAGAGATGACCGTTGAGTAATTGGTTGTCAGGCTTCATATTAAAGAAGACAATAGGTGGACTGAGGAGAAGTTCTCCAATATAACTGCAAGCTCTGCTACGGCTAATGTGGTGGAGCATGATAGCTCCAAAAAGAAAGGAAAGCCCAGATCTAAGTTGGGACCAAATGGAGGAATTGTCAAGAAGAAATTCCAAGGGAAGTGCTTTAACTGCAACAAGGTTGGGCATAAGTCGGCAGACTGCAGGCTGTCGAAGCGAAACAAGGATAAAAGGCCAATACTGTGGACACCATTTCCAAAGAAGTGTCTGACATCAGCTTGTCTGCTGTGGTCTTCGAAGTGAACTTGGTCGACTCCAATCTAAAGGAGTGGTGGCTCAATATTGGGGCTACAAGACACATTTACTGTGACCAGGCCGAGTTTGCTAATCTAGTTCCGTTGGAAACTGGAGAAAAGCTTTTCATGGGCAACTCTGTAACTTCTGTGATTAAGGGCCAAGGAATGGTGTTCTTAAAGATGACATCGGGCAAGGAAGTGAAGCTCCACAACGTGCTTTATGTGCTCGACATCCGGAAGAATCTCATATCCAGGACGATGTTGAGCATGCACGGCTTCAAGATGATATTTGAAGCCGATAAAATAGTTTTGTCTAAGATGGGAATGTATGTAGGGAGAGGTTATGTAAAGAATGCCATGTGAAAAATGAATGCCATAGTTGTAAAACCCAAGAAAATGAACAAAAAAAAAGAGTATTCCGTTTATATGCTTGAGTCATCTAACTTATGGCATAGTAGACTAGAACATGTTAATTATGATACTTTGCGTAGATTAATTAACTTGGATCACATACCCGCATTTCATATTGATTTAAAACGTAAATATGAAACTTGTGTAGAGGTAAAAATAACAAGGTCATCATTCCAAACAATAGAAAGGAATATTGAGCCACTTGATCTAATACATAGTGATGTTTGTGACTTAAAGTTTGTACAAACTAGAGGTGGTAATAAGTATTTTATCACTTTCATTGATGATAGCACAAAGTATTGCTATGTATATTTACCAAAAAGTAAAGATGAAGCTGTAGAGAAATTTGCTCTCTACAAGCAAGAAGTTGAAAACCAACTTAATAAAAAGATTAAGATGGTAAGAAGTGACCAAGGTGGTGAATATGTCGAACCATTTAGTGCGCTTTGTGCACAATATTGAATTATTTATGAAGTCACACCACCATATTCTCCCCAATCGAATGGCATTGCTAAACGAAAAAATCGTATCTTAAAGGATATGATGAATGCAATGTTAACAAGTTCTGGGTTGCTACAGAACATGTGGGGAGAAGCCATTTTATCGGCTAATTACCTTTTAAATAAGGTTCCGCATAAGAACGTCGATAAAACCCCCTATGAATTATGGAAAGGAAGGAAACTTTCCTACAAATACTTGAAAGTGTGGGGGTGTTTGGCCAAGGTAATGGCACCAATGCCAAAGAAGATGAAGATAGGTTAGAGAACGATTGATTGCATCTTCATTGGGTATGCTCATAACAGTTATGCATATCGGTTCCTTGTGCACGAGTCTAAAATCCCTGACATACACAAGAACACAAAATAGAGTCTAGGAATGCATCGTTCCTTAAACATGTATTTCCACGTAAGACTAAGGAAGATGAGCCAAGTTCGTCAAAACGAATTTTTGAGACTATCATAGAAGATTGTAGTAAAATTCTGAAAACGATGAAAATGTGAAAACAAGGGAAGAGCCTAGATGAAGTAAGAGGGCAATGATAGAAAAGTCTTTTGGACCGGATTTTCTAACCTATATGCTAAAGGCTGAACCTCAAACGTATAAAGAAGCTGTGAGCTCAACTGATGGTCCTTTATGGAAAGAAGCCATAAAGAGTGAGATAGATTCCATCTTACAAAATCATACTTGGGAACTAGTAGACCTTCCACCAGGAAATAAACTACTAGGTTCTAAATGGATTATTAAACAGAAAATGAAGACAGATGGAACAATTGAGAAGTATAAGGCCATACTAGTAATAAAAGGTTATAAACAACGAGAAGGCCTTGATTACTTTAACACATATTCTCCTGTGATGAGAATAACATCTATAAGGATGGTACTAGCGATTGCTGCACTGCGGAATCTTGAAATTCATCAAATGGATGTGAAGACAACCTTTCTAAATGGAGATATGAAAGAAGAAATCTACATGGAACAACCTGAGGGTTGTGTAGCTCCAGGACAAGAGAAGAAAGTCTGTAAATTGGTGAAGTCTTTGTACGGACTGAAACAAGCTCCAAAACAATAACATAAGAAATTTGACGATGTCATGATGTCAAATGGATTCAAAATCAACGAGTGTGACAAATATTTTTATGTCAAGAATACAGAAGACGGTTATGTCATTCTTTGTCTATATGTAGACGACATAATAATTGTAGGTAACAATGATCGACAGGTAAAATCTACCAAACACATGTTGAACTCAAGGTTTGACATGAAAGATATTGGACCGGCTGATATGGTTTTGGGGATCAAAATCAAAGGAGTGGCTGATAGTCTCATATTGACTCAGTCACATTACACAGACAAGATACTTGACAAGTTTAATAAAGATGATTCTGGTATAGCCAAAACTCCTATTGATATAAGTCAACATCTATCCAAAAATAGAGGAGAAAGCATATCCCAGGTGGAGTATGCTAGAGTGATTGGCAGTCTGATGTACTTAATGAGCTGTACAAGACTAGGTATTCCTTTCACTGTAAGTAGATTGAGCAGATTCACGAGTAACCCAGGAGATGACCACTGGAAAGCAATTGTGAGAGTACTGAGGTACTTAAGATATACTCGTGATTATGGGCTGCATTACACAAGAGAACCTGCTGTTTTGGAAGGATACTCTGACGCAAGTTGGATATCCGATACACAAGATTCTAAGGCTACCAGTGATATGTATTCACTTTGGGTGGTGCAACTATTTCATGGAAATCTTCTAAGCAAACGGTTATAACCAGATCCACGATGGAAGCTGAGTTTGTCGCATTTGATGAATGTGGCAAAGAAGCTGAATGGCTTAGACATTTCTTGGACGACATTCCGGATTGGCCAAAGCCTGTACCTATAATTTGCGTACACAATGATAGCCAATCAGCTATTGGTAGAGCACAAAATACGATGTATAATAGTAACTGTAGACATATACGTCGTTGACATAATACCATTATACAATTGATCTCAACGGGAGTCATATTCGTTGACTATATAAGGTCAAAAGAAAATATTGTTGATCCGCTAACCAAAAGACTGAATAGAGATCAAGTTGAAAAGACATCGCAATGAATGAGATTAAAGCCCATGGAATAAATAGGTCAAAGCAATGGAAACCCAACCTAGCTGACTGGAGATCCCAAGATCTTAATTCAATGGGACAACTAAATTGTATTGACCAGTTTAGTTCACTATGGGGTTAACCCCAGCCTATTCCTATGATGATAATAGTGAAACCCATACGAGAAGAGGTTAAACATTGGTTTTTAATGATTCTTATGCATCGGATACGTCAAGAATCTGAGTGGAGTAATACGGGTTACTCTTCATTAAAAAATCACCTTTGTAAGATAGAAGTAAGGCCGCTTCAAAGGAGAATTGTGAGGGCTCAAGTCTTTAGAAACTCTTGCAAAACCAGGTAGTTGTTCATGGCCAAAACGAACATAACCATGAGAACAGAATTGTGTCAGGAAGATGTGTGTGTTAGGTATAATAACGTTTACACGAAGGCAGAATAGTTCAAGGACATCGCGTCTACTGGTCAGCCTGTAAAGTTTATGTATTCTCACAAGGGAAGGTTCAAGGGGTAACATCTACCTATCCTTTACAGGCATCGACTGTAGAACTCTATCACCGTGTCGAGTCTGTGTATTTCTTATCGTCAGTCAATTTTCATTCATATGGGGGATTGTTGGAAAATGGCTTGTTACGTGATATTAAAGGCCCATTTTGCAAGGGGGGCCCAATTAGATTTTGGGACGGGTCTCGATGGATTTGCGTTCTCCGTCGTGGGGAGATCAAAATCGATTATTCATACACTCAAAATAGATATTAGATGAATGAGAAATTGCCATAGGGATCCCATTAACTTTTCAAGCTTCATAGGCCGCACATCTTTGGCCTCTTCAATAACTGTAACTTTATAAGTGAATCTTCTAGGTAGCGATCTCAAAGCCTTCCTCACAAGTTTTTCCTCAGAAATTTTTTCACCAAGAACAAATGCCTCATTTGCGATATCACATAACTTTGAGTTAAATTCAGAAATTATTTCATTTTCGTGCATACGAAGATTTTCAACCTTGTGGTGACAATTTGTAGGTTTGATAGCCTCACAATTGCCATGCCCTCATGTGCCGTATGTAGAATTTCTCAAGCTTCCTTGGCCGTCTCACATGTTGAAATGAGTTTGAATTGATTGGCATCCACACCGTTGAAAATAGCATTTAGCGCCTTTGAGTTATTGTTTGCCAACTTGTCCTCATTAGTTGTCCAGGAAGTCTCAGGCTTGATTGATTCTTTTCCCTTAGCATCTTTGGTTTTTAGGTGCTCCCAGCCAGTTAATACAGCATGCCATGCCTTGTCATCAATAGTAAAGGCGGCAATACGGGTCACGACACGACAACACGAATCGAAATCGACCTGAAAATTACGGGTTAGGGTTGAGAAAAATGAGGTGTGGGTCAGAATCGAGTCGACTCGAAATTGACACGAACAAAACAGGTCATTTTCGGGTTGGACCCGTGTGACCCGAAATTGACCCGCAATTCAATTTCGTGTCAATTTAGTGTCAATTTCAGGTTCAAACCCGAAACTGACCAGTAGGAAATATATATATAACATACAGATACTAAACATCTTGTTTCACGCCTCGTCTTTCTTCTGAATCTCTGCCCTTGCCCTAGTTTCACGCCTATGTGCCTCTTTCTTCTTCTTCTCTCGAAATAGCGACGCTGGTTCTCCGCCTGCCCTCAAATTTCATTCTCTGCCTTCAAATTTCCCTCTCTGCCCTCAAATTTCCCTCTCTGCCCTCAAATTTCCACATCTCCCTCATCTCAGCTGCCGCCTGCCTTCAAATTTTCACAGTGAGTTTTCAGATTTGGAGCAACTTTCTCTCAAAATAGCAACAAGGTAAGTTATGTTCTTCTATTTTTTTCTTTTGTTTTTTTTTTCTTCTTGCTTCCATTAGAAAATGTTCGGTGCACACACATTGAAAGCTCGGCAGATTTTCAGCTTGGGGTTACGACAAAATTTTCAGATTTCCTTACTTTTATTTTCCTATATTTATGGTTATTTTTCACTTGATAACTTATGCGAACATATACATATGGAATGTGAGAATTGTTGGGAACTTTGATCTAAAACGAGACTCAGAACAAGAACATAACAAACTGGATTGAAAAAGGACTAAGTTTTATTAACAATAACTCTGGCTTAAATAGCCATTCAATATATGATTACACGATCTTAACTGAAACGAAAAAATAGCTCACTTAGCGGAATTACAACCAAGTGGTAACAAAAACTTGGAACAATTCAAATACATGTAGATGTCCCTAAAGACTAGGACTTTATTCTAACAGAAAAACTGCAGTAAACTCCTTCAAGAATATGGTAATAGAATGTGAGAATATGAGAATATGGTTATTTTCCTATACAGATGGAATGTGAGAATATGGTAATAGAATCAAGGTCTTAGTGAAAACATGTAATTTTGATGGGTTATTAGCATAATATCAATTTGTGGCAGTATTAGTTTTTACAAGTTTGCCTATGAGTACCTAAGGAAAAGAAAGTTAGCCTATAGAGTATAAGAATGTGACATTACCCTGAAAGTTTTTGCAATTCACTTGATGATGGCAGAAGTACCGTTTTAGGTGGTTTCATTGGTTGTGCATGTGTTGCACGTGCGTTTGTTTGGTGGAATGTCGATGGTGCTTTTCCCATTATTCAGTGCCGACCTTTTCTTGTTGTTTTAGCATTTTGAAGGTCGGGAGCTTTACCATTGTTGTTTACATTTTTTTTCTTCTTTTATGTATGTTTTCTTTAGATTTGTAATAATTGTGGTTTTTACTTGACTTGTTTTTGTCTTTATCTATTCTTTGATTGTCTTTTTTGTCCGTTAGATTTATTTCTTGGCAATTTTTTGTGTGATAGTCTATAGGATTTTTTACATCGAATTAGACATTTTTATGGATTGTAGAAGATCTATTAAAGAGCCATGTGTGTACTTACTTAATACTTAGGAACCTTTCTAAGTTTCTATTTGTGAAGCCTATTATACATGAGTGTAGAATATCTAAGTTTCTATTTGTGAAGCCCATTATACATGAGTGTAGAAGATCTAAGTTTCTGATTTTGTTTTCTCTTAATTCTATTGTAGATGAACAACAATGATTTAGAGGCACAAAGTGAGAACAATGATTTTGAGGAACCAATAGATGTGGATATCGAGCTTGACGAGGATATGGTTGAGCTCATAAGCGTCGGTGGCCAAAAACCTCTCAAGAAGAAGAAGTTGAAATCAAAAGTTTAGAACTTTTTTGACATGCTTCCTCTTGGTCCGGACAAAAAGCTTAAGAGTGCTTGCAAGAAGTGTGGGCAACAATATCTTGCTGCTAGTAAGTATGGAACATGTAACATGTTGAAGCATATTAAAACTTGTCCGATATCAGACACTAGAGATATTGGTCAAATGCTTATTTCTCGTGATAGTAGCTTGTCGTTTGGCTCTTGTAGCTTTAATTCTGAAAAATGGCGTGAGTTGGTGACTGCTTGTATTGTTATGCATGATTTGCGTTTCCAATTTGTTGAGTACAATGGATTAAGGGCTGTGCTTCAATATCTATATCCTGATGTGGAATTAGTGTCTAGGAACATTGCTAAGGCTGACTCTCTTAAGTTGTATGCAAGGGAGAAAATGAAAATAAAAAATATGTTGGATGCATGTCCTGGTGGAATAAGTTTGACATTAGATCTGTGGACTTCATTGACTACTGATGGGTATTTGTGCCTGACTGCTCATTTTCTTGATAAGAATTGGAAGTTACATAAAAGAATTCTGAGTTTTTGTCTTATGCCACCTCCACATACTGGGGTAGCACTATATGAGAAAATCTTTTCCTTATTAAGTGATTGGGAAATTGAGGAAAATATTTTTAGTATAACTTTAGATAATGCTGCTTCAAATGATGTCTCCGTGGATGCATTGCAAAAGTAATTGAACTTGCGTGGTTTGTTGCCTTTTCATGGTGGTTTGAAAAGTATTGATAAGTCAGTTGAGAAGATTCAAGATAGTGTTAAATATGTTAAAAGATAACAACAAAGGAAGCAAAAGTTTTTAGAATGTGTTAAGTTAGTGTCGATGGGAAGTAACAAAGGATTGTCTCAGGATGCGGTTACTAGATGGAATTCAACTTATCTTATGCTTGAAAGTGCTCTCTTTTATAGACACACTTTTCAACATTTAGAATTAAGTGATTCTAACTATATTGTCCTAACTCCGATGAGTGGGAAAGAGTTGAGAAAATATCCAAGTTCTTGAAATTCTTCTATGATGCCACACTTTTATTTTCTAGCACAAGATATCCCACAACAAGCTTGTATTTCCCAGCAATTATGGAAGGCTATATAACCCTGAAAAATGCTGCCCAAGGTGAAGATGAGTACTTGAAGTCCATGGCTATGCATATGTGGCCCAAATTTTAGAAATATTGGTCACAATTCAACCCCATTTTAAGCATTGCACTTGTATTCGATCCACGGTATAAGACGCAGTTTATTGACTTTTGCTACAAGAAAGCTTTTGGGCTTAACTCTAAGGAGTTGTTATCATTGCGTGAGAAGTTGGAATCCCTTTTTCACGAGTATGCTTTGAAGCTTGATCATTCTGTCTCACCACCCACTTGCAAGAAAAAGGACAAGGGTAAAGCACCATATGGAATGGAAGTAGATGAGTCAGATTTGATGAAGGTAATATTTATTTTTCTTATATATTTACATTCTTGTACGTAGTAATATTTATCTTAGTAGTTACTAATGTTTTATATTTTTTTTCCAGGAATTTGATGATGTTTCCAGTGATTTGTTTTATGCTTCGAACCAAAAATCACAGTTGGAATTATATTTGGACGAGCCTAGAATAAAACGAAGTTATCAGTTGGATATTCTCTCCTATTGGAAGACAAATCAGTGCCGCTACCCAATTCTTGTTGCCATGGCCCGTGATTTATTATGCATTCCTGTATCAACAGTTGCTTCAGAGGATGCATTTAGTGTTGGCGGTCGTGTGCTTGATCAGTTCTGTAGCTCTCTTAAACATGAGACTGTTGAAGCAATTGTATGTACACGGGATTGGTTGTATGGAAATGAAGGTATATTCTTCAAGTTCTTCATTGTTCTCTTAAATATTGTGTTGGGAATAGTGTCCTAGAAGCATGAGATGTAAAAGGATATTTATTATTTATTTAATAAAAGAGTTTATTCATCATTTTATGTGCATATATTTATGAATATTTTATGAATATCAAATAAAATTCCTTGATTATTTATGTAACCTTAAACATGGTATATAAGTGTTTATACAAGAGGATAATGTTTAAGGATAATAATCAAAAGTAATTGTTCATAATCATAGTGAATTTAATTAAAGTTCGGAATCTTTAATTAAAACATTATTAATACATGTCATTCCCATTTAGAATGGAACGGTGTTATCCGCACTGTTAATATGGCGAGATATTGAATGAGTGTATTTCGCATAATGAGATTATGTGGAACATGGACGCAGACACAATATGAATTTCTAATAATTTCCGTTAAGCATAGAAATTCTAATTGAGTTTACCGATGGTCATATATAGGATGTCTTAACAAACTCCTATTTATGGATTTATGTCTTTTAATTTACTCGGTACGAATTCTGAGACCCTGAATCCTATTCCTTGTATTTTGGAGACATAATAAAATAGGTAGCTGGGAATGTTATTATACGAGATGGAATCCATTCCTTCTTGAGAAAGAAGCAGATAAATAATTCTCTTGAGTGTTGATTCGGTACTTGGATTAGCAAGAGCGCTCTGGTTCATGAATGTGTTTTATGAATCACTATCCATTAGAGAATCAATGGTACTCAAGGATAAAGATGTAATTAGAGAGGTTAACGGATTCTACCTGACTCTAATTATGAATTATTTATGGAGGATTAATCTATATGTAATGACTATATCAAATGGACACTTCACAGTTTAGAAGTAATTA
>NW_010357726.1:379622-380164 GCF_000414095.1 Morus notabilis
CGCCCCTACGCGCCCAGCGCGCGGACGGCCCAGCGCAGGTGGCGGCCCAGTTTCGGGATTTGATCCTGAAAGGCCCCGAAGGTTTCTGAAACCCTCGTAATGCGTGCTGACGGACCCGAAAAAGCTCCGGACCCCAAGGAAGGTGAAATCCAACCCAAAGACAAAGAATGAAGCCGAAGAATAAAGAACTCAAGAATCGAAGACCCGTTGATGTAACGGAAGAATATAATTATTGTAATTATTTATTTATTCGATTCGATTGAGTTGTAATTTATTTATCCATGGGACCCGGTCAAATCCATCTCAATAGTTGATTGCATATATTTATATTTTATGTTGATAATTATATATTATATGTCCATGCATATAACATGCCATATAGAAATAATGTGCCTACTCATATGTTTTATAACATGCCATGCATACACGCGCATTCGATTTGTTATTGTTTATTTTATTTAGTATAAAAGTGTTTTAGAAAAATAAAATAAAATATGAACCATGCGCTAAAATCGATTTAATATGATTAAATTGATTTAAGT
>NW_010357726.1:380219-380703 GCF_000414095.1 Morus notabilis
GAAAAATAAATTGTTTATTTTTCGATTTGAAAATCATGAGATGTTTTTTTTCAAACAAAATACATATTTGCAAAATAATGAGTAGGAGAGGGTTATATGACAATGCGACCCACTAGTCTCCGCCGTTAGCGCAACACCGTGAGATCCGGAAAGGGGCTTTGCGGCGACATTGAATCGCCCTCCTAAAGGAGAGTGTCCTTGCCGGATCAATAACAAGGTTGGCTTCCTAGAGATAAGATTTCAGGATGTATTTCTGAATTGACTACCCAAAGGTAGCAATCCAAAGTTAAGTCTATGAGATCTGAAACGGTGGGTTACACTCATAAAATACAATCAAATCTGTTGGTTATATTTTGACTGAAAATAACGGTAGTTAGTAAATATGAAAATATGAGATATTTTGACTATATTTATTAACTGAGAAGAGTCTCGGTCTAATTGGCATATAACTTGACTACCCAAAGGTACACTTTGTATGTGGAAA
>NW_010357726.1:381353-383412 GCF_000414095.1 Morus notabilis
GAAGAAAGGTAAGAACAAGAGACCCAAGAAGGCTAAAGGCCCCATCCAGAAACCCAAAGGAAAGTGTTTCCACTGCAATGGCGAAGGGCACTGGAAGAGAAACTGTCACAAGTATCTCGAGGAGCTGAAAAAGAAAAGGGAACAAGGTAAATCAGATTTACTAGTCCTTGAAATATGTTTAGTAGAGGGTGATACCTCAGCTTGGATAATTGATTCAGGAGCGACTAATCATGTTTATTTTTCTTTGCAGAGTCTTAGTTCTTACACCGAGCTAGCCGATGGGGATTACACGATGAAAGTGGGCAATGGCGCAAGAGTTTCGGCAAAAGCAGTGGGAGAAGTTAGACTTCGTTTTAGGGAAAATAAATTTTTAGTTTTGAACAATGTTTATTTTATTCCAGACATTCGTAGAAATTTGATTTCTGTGGCTAAGTTATTTGAACAATTATTTAAAGTTTATTTTGATAATGAATTTGTTCATATTTCTCGAAATGGTTTAAATATTTGTTCTGGACGTCTGGATGATGGTTTATATTGTATAAAACCAATACCTAACTCACTGCTTAATACTGAAATGTTCAGAGTTGCCGAACCTAAGAATAAAAAGTAAAAGATTTCTCACGATAACAATACATATCTGTGGCATCTTAGGCTTGGTCATATTAACCTAAAAAGGATTAAACGACTGGTGAAGGATGGTCCTTTACGTGAACTAAAAGTTGGTGAGCTTCTAGTCTGTGAATCTTGTTTGGAAGGTAAAATGACCAAGAGGCCTTTCACGATGAAAGGAGAAAGAGCTACAGAACCCCTTCAGTTGATACATTCAGATGTATGTGGACCGTTAAGCGTCCAAGCTAGATGAGGTTACGAATATTACGTCACCTTCATTGACGACTATTCGAGATATGGTTATGTTTACCTGATGCAACAAAAATCTGAAACTTTTGGAAAGTTTAGAGAATTCCGAGCAGAAGTTGAAAAACAATTAGGTAAACCAATCAAGACACTTCGATCAGATCGAGGGGGTGAATACCAGGACCACTGGACCAAGAGTTCTGGGATTTCTTAATTGAAGAAGGTGTGGTATCCCAATTGACTGCACCCGGTACACCACAGCAGAATGGTGTAGCCGAAAGGAGAAATCAGACTTTGCTTGACATGATAAGATCAATGTTGAGTTATTCTTCACTGCCTACTTCATTCTGGGGTTATGCCCTAAAAACAGCTGCCTACATTCTGAATAGAGTACCATCTAAGTCTGTACCTACAACACCCTTAGAGTTGTGGTGCGGTCGAAAACCTAGTTTGAGACACGTGCACATATAGGGGTGCCCATCACATGTGCTGAAGGGAAAGACTGGGAAGTTGGAGCCCAAGTCAGAAGTATGTATGTTTGTAGGATATCCCGATGGGACAAAGGGAGATTTCTTTTATAGTCCTGAAGATCAAAAGGTGTTTGTATCGACAAATGCCACATTTCTGGAGCATGACTATATGATAGATTTTAAGCCCAGAAGTAAAATAGTATTGGAAGAGTTACTTTCTGATGAGATCGGACCACAACCGACAAGAGTTGTCGAACCACTCAGAGAAAAGACCACAGTTCCTAATCAGACTCCTAAGGCACCTCGTCGTATGGGGAAAACCCATTTAGAACTAAGGCCAGAGATGAGAGGCAGAGCTCTCTCTTGCCCAAAAGAGGCCATGTTTGAGGGTCATAACTGTGGCGTCTGTGGTTCAGAGATGCTTGGGGGTGTGGATTTGGGGAGAGAGTTTTGGGAGAAGGGAATGTGGGTAAGACGAAGGAACACCATGTCTGTAGAGCCATTTATTTACGGATGAAAATGGAGAAATATCCATGCAAATATGGATATCCAAGGGCATGTCTGTAAAATTCAACCAATATATGCGTGTCCTAAACATAGCAAGAAAAATGTCTAAAAACACCACTAGTATTAAGCAACCTCACTAATAAAAATTAAACCTTATTTGTGATTCTTACATTGTAAAATTCACTTTCTAGTAGTGGCTCGTTATAACAGTGTTTAAATAAGAAATA
>NW_010357726.1:387719-388560 GCF_000414095.1 Morus notabilis
TTTAAAGTCTTTCTTGAGCTGTAACTTATGTGAGATCTCTGAGGCATTTTTTGTGAAACAACACCGGATCAATACTCAAGCAAGGTTTCATTTATTTATGTTTCGTATTATTCGTGTTTTCATTTCTTTTTAGTTTTCTTTCTTTCATTTTTGTTTTGCTCGAGGACTAGCAAAATATTAAGTTTGAGGATATTTGATGAGTGAGTTTTACTCACTCATTTAGTATCGTTTTACACTTTGATATCTAGTTGGTTTTTGAGGTTTTTATTAGCTTTTATGTGTGTTTTTGTTCTTTATTTGAAAGTTAAGTGAAAGTCTATGATTTGAGGTGAAAGTCTATGATTTGGAAGGTTTTGGATAAATTTCGCTGAAATCCGACGAAATTAGTGCATTAGGGCAGAATGGGCAGCGCTTAGGCGCCCATTACAGCGCCGTAGCGCCCAGAGATTTTACATAATAGCACCGCAGCGCTAGAAACTCAGCACCGCGGTGCTACGACGCGAGAAATTACGCGTTTTGAAGGCCAATCGCGAGAAAACTTACCCGTTTTGACCCTAATTCTCCGAAACATATAAATAGATGATTCTAGGGCAATTAGAGAAAACTTTTAGACTGTGGAATGACGGCTGGCTTTTGAGAGAGTATTCAAGAGAAGAAAAGCAGAATTGGGACGGAGAAGAAGAACGGCTCAAATCCGGAGACGGAGACGCTTCAATTCAACTCCAAACTAGTTCTTTTCTTTCCTTTCCAATGATTAAGACTTTGTTTAGGAATTTATTTTGTTTAGAGATGAACTAATTCCTTTTTCTAGGGCTACGATGTAGCCGGATTATGAATGTTC
>NW_010357726.1:389627-390177 GCF_000414095.1 Morus notabilis
AAAAGTGTGTTGCTGACTCTACCATGGAAGCTGAATATGTTGCAGCTTGTGAAGCTGTAAAAGAAGCTACATGGCTCAGGAAGTTCTTAACTGATCTGGAAGTTGTTCCAGATATGGATAAGCCAATTAAGCTCTACTGTGACAACAGTGGAGCGGTGGCTAATTCAAAGGAACCTAGAAGCCATAAGAGTGAGAAACATATAGAAAGAAAATATCACCTGATCAGAGACATTGTGGACAGAGGCGATGTAGAGGTTCTGAAGATCGCGTCTGACGACAACCTTGCTGACCCGTTCACCAAGACATTGCCATTGAATGTATTTGATCGACACTTAGATGGATTTGGGATTAGAGACATGACACACCTGCTTTAGGACAAGTGGGAGATTGTTGGGAATAGTGTCCTAGAAGCATGAGATGTAAAAGGATATTTATTATTTATTTAATAAAAGAGTTTATTCATCATTTTATGTGCATATATTTATGAATATTTTATGAATATCAAATAAAATTCCTTGATTATTTATGTAACCTTAAACATGGTATATAA
>NW_010357726.1:391449-400026 GCF_000414095.1 Morus notabilis
AGCCCTAGTTTTTTAGTGTGGCCGAAATTCTCATAGAGGAAAAAGAAAGCAAAATATTTTTCTCTAAAAATTCCACATCGTGCATGCGTTGGTGTTTGTGGAAATTCGAGTGTTTAAGAAACCTATTTTGTCTCACGTGTGCCACACACACGTCTACGTGGAATCAAGGAATTAACGTGGAAGACTTTGGTATTCTAGACACAAAGCTTGGAGCAAGGACTGTTCGTGGTCAAAGAAATTCAAGTTATCATCCGAGTCGGCTTCCAGGTATTTTTCGGTTGATCCTTGAATGATGTAAATTAATGTGATTAATTTATTCGTGCATAAATTAATATAATCTATAGAGTATCTCAAAAGTTTTATGAAAATTTTTGTTATACACGATCCGCTGTTTCCCCACCACGCTTCCGCACCCGAATTCGATTCGGGAACCAGCATATTGTTACTCTCAGTCTCACAAATGCTAATCAATAACTCTTTTTCCTAGATGGATTCAAAGTATTTCATGAAGATATGGATGAGCTCATCAACAATGTCGTTGATCTTAACATACATTCTGAAAAAACTATTGACCAAGCTTCTAACTCCAGATGCGTTTGAATTTGATTTTTATTATGGTTGTGTAATGTTTTTTTTTTTGCTTCATTTGAACTATGTGGTTTTAGGACTTTGTTATGCAGGTTTCATTTCATGTGATGTTTTCTTTTGCATCATGGACTTCTTTTGCATCAATGTGATTTTCTTTTGCATCAATGTGGTTGTGTAATGTTGTTGCTGGAACTTTATTATCTAGATCTAGGTTTGGACTTTGGTGTTGGAACTTTATTATCTATGCTTGGACTTTGGTACTTTGTTAAGATCTTTACAAAATGGACTGAAATCTACAATTTCGTGTCAATTTCGGTTCACCAGATTCGTGTCGTGTCTCGGGTTCGCAGGTCAATTCGTGTCGCGTGTCACTTTCGGTTCGTGTCGTGTCGACCCGCAACTTGACCGTGTCGTGTTCGTGTCGCGGTTCTCAATTATTTTCGTGTCACGGGTCGTGTACAGGTCACATGAAAAAAAAACTGACACGGCACAAACACGACACGAACACGACACGCGACACGAATTGACACCCCTAATCAATAGTTTTGATGAATGCCTTCATGCGGGCTTTCCGATAGGAGTAATTCGAACCATCAAGGAGAGGAGGATGTGAGACCGAGCCACCTTTTATTAGAAAATCCATCCCTGTTATAACAGACAAACTCCAAAAATCTCACTAAGCAAACGCTTAGTGAACCGAAAAATCTGATACCAATTGAAAGGTCTATTTTTAACCGGGTGTCACAAAGAATGTTGTAACACTCGTTGTAACACTGATGGCGAATCACGGTCCAGACGGGCTTTAAAGTGACATTAGTGCACTTTCCACTCCGTGCGACCTGTGGACACGAATGTCGGACCGAAAAACACACTCCGTGCGGGCTTTGTTTTGCAATTTTTTCTTTTTATTTTTCCAACTGAAATTCGAAACTGCTGCATTAGTGGATGATTAACTCTGCACTAGTGCAGGGTACGAAAGCTTCAGCAATAACCAACATTATTGCTCGGTTTATGGACATTTAACCTCCAAATCTTGTTATATTTTGGAGCAGATGCATCTGGAAGTTTCAAATGTTGTAATCTCTGAATTGAATCACCATAAGCCGTGAATAAATTTGATTTATTCACCATTATTCCAGCTTTGTAACATCCCCTACAACAGGCTATATAAAGGGGTCTCTCCAGCTATTTGAGAGCACATCTTCACAGAACTCTCCTCTTTGTTCTCTCGTTTTCCTTTGAGTCTTTCTTGCAGTTCTTTGTAGTTCGGTTTTGGTGATAGAGGAAATGTCCGAGTTCTAGTTCGCCGGACGGTTCTGATACTGTTTCGAGCTACCGTTGTTGTCGTTGTATTCTAGGAGACAGACGTCCAACGTTACCTTAAGCATTTGTTAGATGAGACGAATCTGTTTTAATAAAAGTGTGGTTCACGTGCCTCGAGATCCTTGCAATTTCATTTTCCGAGTTTGGTAGAAAGGTTAAATAGTGTTCTACAATTTCGTTATTTTGATCTTGCAAAAGTTATTATTATTCGTTGCATTATACATATTTTTGCTAACATATATATCAACTAACATTAGACAGTTTTTCAACGTGTTGTTATTTATATAATGTCCCTCTTATGCACTTGTGGATTTGAATACTATTATACTTTTTTGATTTACTTTCTTGAATATTATTATACTTCCTGATTTACTTTCCTTATTACCACTGACCAATCCATTTAAAACATGTGGTTGAGAGTGACATATTACAACCCACAAAATAGCATTTATTCTTGCATTTCGAAGATGTTGGACCGTTCTTTGAAAACCATGATTTGGAATGATGTGGCGCAATAAAGGCTAGCCTTAGGCCTTGGAAAATTTTTATTTTATTTGGGGGGCCTTGGATTGTTGCCCAAGTTTATATACTTGTTGCCCAAGTCAGATACTTAGTGCCTAGGCTAAATCATCCTACAAATATGGTGCATTTTCTGGTCATGATAAGTGTAAGCAAAACACAAGTGAAAGTGTGTGGAGTAACGGGGTCTTAGTCAAAACTCAAACACTCTTTTGTGTCAACATATGTAAGTTCAAGATTTCATTCTCTTTCAACTTTCGTTTTACTAATGCTTATGGGCAAAGTCTGAAGTCCGTAAATGTAATTTTTTTTCGTATTCTCATGTAACACAATTATTATGCGTGTGTAATATTTGATTTGTTAAGTTTAGAGCTCGTTTAGTCATATGATTTGAGTTTTAATTCTAATTTATCACAGTAAAAAGTTTTCACAAAAAGTCACATCTAATTTTTTTTCTTGCTATAATAAAAAACTCTCACAAAAAATCACATCTTAACTTGAATTAAAAACTCGAATCGAGACTAAATATTTACGTATATTGAATTATATTTTTTTGAATGTTACACTTAAGTTTTACACACTCAGACGAAACGAATGATGTTATAAGAAAATACTGAAAAAGCTACATTTGCTGGACTTAAAAGACATCTCCAATCATTATATTCTATACAAAATTTCTTTTATGCCATACTGGAGGCTGATAAAACCTCATGCACGGATTGATCTTGTTACCGGCAAAGCAGAGCTTTCTTCTTGTCATTCTTGTCCTGTGAAACGTTGCTCTAAGCCTCTGACTTGTGTTTGTTTTTACTGGTGAGTTAATTTTGGCCTTGGTTTCTGATGCAAGTAAAATGTCGTTTGAGAATTGCTATTGGTCAATTAATGATTGATGGAAGCGTATAATGGAGTGTGAATCAAATTCACGATTAACATTTAGTCAAAATGTCTTCACAATAATTTTGCTATTTTCACGATTCTCGCATTTTGCAGGTGTTACACGAATAATTACGAAAATTCACAACACAAAACCCTAAAAAAAAAAATTAAATTAAATAAAGAGTTGGGTGTTACACGAATTACCACGAAAATTCACAACACAAAAAAATCATCCGAGAGGAAAATAGAGAGATGAAAATGTCATATTATTTCACTTAGTTAGGATATTTGACGACTCTAGCATTCCTATTTTATTTAATTACAATATTTTTTAAAATAATTTCTAATATATATTAAATAAATATATAAACTGTCAAATGGGTCAAGCTCATCATGGGTAATCAAATGACAAACAATACCCACTTTTGTCTCTCAGATACCAAACCAAGGAAAAAGGAAAAAAAAAAATGTATATTTATAAAGAAGCTTTTGTGTATGTCCCTCAGCTTATGGATTTGATTAATGTCGTTTGTTAAACAGAAATCATGGAAAGTTGAAAACCTTACTGAGGCTGCGACAATAAGGACAATCACTCAAAGCAAATGAGGTGCGCTCTTTTCAAGTCTTTCAGTTGAGGATATTGCTTATTAATTTCTACCCACAAACTAATTTTCACTCTTTTTTTTCCCCCATGCTTGATTAGTTAGTAAAGAGAGTACTAAGTGTGTGTTTCTCACCGCGTGCTTTTCTTTTTGCATGGTTATCATTTATAAGACGTTACTCTTTTGAAGGCCCACCTCTTTAATAAACTTTGAAAAGCTTGCACTTCAAGACAGATATTTATATATCTTTTTTCCTTTGTGATGTCGTAACAATAATGATATTAGCTGCCAGTGTGTAAACTGTTAATTTTTGTACCAACTTGTTGAGACCCATCTTCTTCTATCTTTGTCAAAATGAATATCTGCCAGTTGCCCACATGAAGGGAGGCCATGACATTGGCAGATTGAATTTTCAAATTTGTAGCTGGAAGAAAACTGACACATGCTTTGACAAAAAAGGTGGCAAAGATTACAGGACGACGGGCCTTTTTTCTTGGTCTTACTAAAGGAAAATCAACATCAATTGTTGAAATTTGACTTGTTTTGTTAAGTGAGACTCAACGACAATTTTTGTTTTAATGAGATTCAGATATTTTCAACCACCATTTAATACGTGATAAGGCGTTGCGATCAGATTTATCTAATTATATTCTGCTTGAGTATGCGCTTAAACGCGAAAATGCAATAATTTGTTGTGCTGTCTTTTGTTGGAGTCAAGTTGATATACCTTTGTAAATTTGGACAGGGACACTATGGTACCTATCTTCGAAGGTTTCAGATTTCTGGCTTTCTTCATGCTGAGCTACTCAAGTGGTGTCTCGGAATTCGTCTACAAATGGTAGTACTTGAAAGCTACTAAAAAGTTCAACCGTTTTTTGTATTTTTATGATAACATAGCTTTCCTTTCATCAAAGCGTCTTTGTTAGCTGTGTTTTTTTTTTAATCTTTCAGTTGAATCAAAGCTAGAGGTCTTGTCACTCATTTTAACACAAGTGTTAAACTAGGGAGTCAAATATATTACATATATACATAGAACATTTGCAAGTAAAGCATTAAATTTCTAGAAAAATACTTGACATTTGGAGATTTAACTCAAGAATCTAAATTTTTTTTTTTTTGCTTTTTTCAGTAGCAGTAGTTGTGGGAATCAAACACAGAACAAGACATTATTTACTGTAACCAAAAAACACGCTATAAAACCCTGTTACATGTTCTCGTCTTTAGAAGAGTTCTCCTTCCTTCTAAGTTCAAAGCAAGTTTAGCAGTTTTTTTTTTATTATAAAAATAACAATTTGGAATTAGATTCCCATAAGAACTGTTCCGCTTATTCGTTTTCCCTCCTGTTATGTTTGAGGGTGCAAGCTAGAAGCTTTATATGCAAATTTAGCTTCTACTGTTCCATTTATTTGATAAATCTAGTTTTCTTTTTTTCCTTTTAAAAGCTTTTTTTTTCTAGTTTCAAAAAATGGCCTTAGCCTCTCCTGACAAGGTGGTTCTAGGTTCAATTGCCTTTGCAGTTTTCTGGTTTTTGGCAGTTTTCCCTTCGGTTCCTTTTCTACCTATAGGCAGGACTGCAGGGTCCCTCCTAGCAGCTATTCTCATGATCGTCTTTAAGGTCATAACCCCAGATGAAGCATATGATTCCATTGATCTCTCAATCCTTGGTCTCCTCTTTGGAACCATGGTTGTTGGTCTCTATCTCGAAAGAGCCGACATGTTCAAGTACTTGGGGCGATTGCTCTCATGGAAGTGTCAGGGGGCGAAGGATTTGCTTTGCCGAATCTGTGTGATATCCGCTCTCTCGAGCGCATTGTTCACCAACGACACCAGTTGCATTGTCCTGACTGAATTCGTCCTGCAAACCGCGAAGCAAAACAACATCAAGCCCCATCCTTTCTTGCTGGCCTTAGCCTCTAGTGCAAACATTGGCTCTTCAGCAACTCCTATTGGCAATCCACAGAACTTGGTCATCGCCATACAAAGCAAAATCTCATTTGGCCAATTCTTACTGGGACTCTTCCCTGCCATGCTAGTTGGTGTCATTGTGAACATGTCAATTCTCCTATGCATGTATTGGAGATTGTTGTCTGGTGAAAAAGACGAAGAAATCGAGTTGGAGGAAGGCAATTTCAAGAAAACATCCGCAACTCCTCAGTCCTTGGATTTAACAGCTTCAAATGCTATGCCTTCAAACCTCAATGAAGGAAGTCCTGAATCAGAAGCTGAGAAGGAAGTAATTAACTCCCCAAGTTTAAATGATACCAAAGGAGATATAGAAAGTGGCAAGATCTGCATGAGTTCAACAGATCATGATCTGAATATTGCTGATACAACTGCTCAAACATTGGAGGGATGTAATGGACCAAATGAGAGTACAGAAATGGTGAAAGACACAACAGAAAGTGAAAAGGAAGGACCAAGCAGAGCATGGAAGAGACTGGCATGGAAAATATGCACATACCTTGTTACAATTGGCATGTTGATTGGTTTGCTAATGGGATTCAACATGTCATGGACTGTGCTTACAGCCTCACTTGCTCTCGTCGTCCTCGACTTCAAAGATGCCGGGCCTTGCCTCGAGAAGGTAAAATCTCATTGCCTCCTATACCAGAAACTTCTTTTTTTTAACACTTTTCAAAGCTCCTTTGACAATATAGTATTCATGTCTTATTGAATCAGGTCTCATACTCTCTCTTGCTACTTTTCTGCGGAATGTTTATCACGGTTGAAGGATTCAACGGAACCGGGATACCTAATACTCTATGGAACCTTACAAAGCCTTATGCAGAGATTAATCATGTTTCTGGCATGGTTATGCTTGCTCTTGTTATACTTGTCCTCTCAAATATTGCCTCAAATGTCCCTACTGGTAAGTTTCTGCTTGTTATTTGTTTGATCATTACCACGTAGGACCCCTTTTTTAAGGATTAGAAAGTTAGTTAATTCAGGTTGTTATGCACAACTTTCAGTGGAATAAATAAATAAGTGGTGGGAACGACTACCATAAAAAATTTTTAAATCATTTAAAGCCCATATCTAACAATGAGTAGGGTCTTAAGGTTTTTTATTTTCCCATCTTCCTGTGTCTATCACATTGATGTCATTTATTTTCTTATTTAATGTCTAACAAGTTTACACATATTTTTCAGTTTGGTCCATTTGATTTGTCCCATGAGGAAAATTACCTTCTACTATCAGCTACTTTCTTTAGTCTAATAAATAAATTTGAATACACTTCCACCTCCTCTGTATATTCAGTTAACCTGAAAGTAAAGTACCACAAAGGAAAAAGGCCATGGCCGTCAGAAATTAAGGATTAAAGCGTCGTTTTTTTCATTAATTTGAATTATAACTCAAGTTTTTACTACAGTGTTTCTCTCACAAAATTCAAATTCAACATTTTATACTACATTATTTTCTCTCACATGAATTCACTTTTTAACTCAAGTTTTTAACTCAAACGAAAGAAATACACGAAAATATTGCTTACTAATCTAAAAGACTATTTACACACTTAATTGGTATACCAAATAATAGCAGCTTTATTTGACCAATAAAAATCCATTCACTGTTAAGAGTATAAAATTGTTGATAACTTAAGTTTTTAGGAGAAATGGTAAACTTAAGTGGTATCAAAGTAGGAAGTTCTAAGTTTAAACTGTTGTAACTATATCATTTAAAAATTATCATCACATGTTAGACATTTAATGTATTTCGGATTTATCATTAAATATTCATATGTTGCGCTTTCTACTAGTATTTACCCCTATGTTACCTATTATCCGACTTGCATCGGAAGGGAGTTTTAAGAGTATAAAACTATTATTTTCCCATCTCCTAACAAGTTAATATTTTACAAGAATTGGTTAACTAGCGCATACTAATTAGTGTGTTCATATCATTATGTCTCTTCTCAGTTCTTCTGCTAGGAGGGAGAGTAGCAGCCCATGCAGCAGCCACATCACCACATGAAGTTAAAAAGGCATGGCTTATCTTGGCATGGGTGAGCACGGTTGCTGGGAACCTGTCACTGCCGGGCTCAGCCGCGAATCTGATCGTCTGCGAGCAGGCTCACCGCGCTCAGTCCGGAAAATACACTCTCTCCTTTTGGACTCATCTCAAGTTTGGCCTTCCTTCAACACTCATTGTCACAGCAATTGGCCTAACTCTTATAAGGGGATGATGAACCTAAGGTGTGGAACTCAAGTAGATGAATGTAATAAAGGTCCAAGGATTTTGCTTCAAGGTTCAAATGGCAACTATCAATCGTTTCTCTTGTACATTCTCATCCTCATTTTTTGTCCTTGTTAGTTGTTAACTAGGCAAGTCATTGGTTTCATGTTATCCTGGGGCCCAGAATATGTTGATATTTCTCTAAATTGATCTTTGTAATTGCAGTTGTCTTAATGATATGAGATAAAAGCATGGCATTATAAATCCTATCAATTATTGGCATCTCTTCTTTTTTCTTATGTTTTTTAAATCATTCTACAACAAGGTTCTTACTCACAGCACAAATTTTTAACCGTTGGATCATGTTAAAATTATATTAAAATAATAAAAAAAAAAACACAGAACAGACATTTTTGATACCGACAGTCTAAAACAGGAAACCTCCCGGTAGTTATTTTTTTAAACCATGCGGTAGAAATCTTCATTTTTTTTCCTC